>NC_092336.1:454615833-454929166 GCF_046630445.1 Rutidosis leptorrhynchoides | reverse complement strand
ATACTGGATACTGCAACGTAGTGTGTGAGAAGTGTAAAAGGACTGGACACATCGGCAGAGATTGTAAGATCAACACCCCAGCTGTGAGGACAAATCCAAATGGGCCAAGGAAGTGTTTTGAATGCAGCCAGCAGGGTCACTTTAAGAATGAATGTCCTAATAAGAAGAAGGATGGCGGGCCAGCACGTGTAAGAGTCTTCAACTTGAATGCCAGAGATGCCCGAGAGGATCCTGACTTGGTTACAGGTACATTCACTATCAATAAACTATTAGCTTCTGTCTTGTTTGATACTGGTGCCGATAGGAGTTATATATGTAGACACTTTTGCTCAAAGATAGATTGGTCATTAGTTCCTTTGGATGAGAGTATGCTTGTCGAGGTGGCCAATGGGAAACTGGAGAAGGTTGACCTAATTGGCCGAGGAGGTATAATAAACTTAGCTGGTGTGGATTTTGAGATTGATTTGATACCCATTAAGTTGGGGAGCTTTGATGTGATAGTCGGTATGGACTGGTTGTCCAAGGTAAAAGCAGAAGTTATCTGTGGAGAGAAGATTCTTCGTATACCTCGCGAGACTGGTGAGCCATTAATTGTTTATGGAGAGAGATGTAGCCCAAAGCTGAACCTTATTAGTTGTATGAAGGCACAAAAGGTCATGAGAAAAGGGAGTTTTGCTATTTTGGCGCATGTGAAGAAGTTGGAAACCGAGGAGAAACGTGTGAAGGATGTACCGATTGTGAACGAATTTCCCGAAGTCTTTCCAGAAGAATTGCCGGGATTACCCCCGCCGCGATTAGTGGAGTTTCATATTGATCTAGTGCCGGGACCTGCACCTGTAGCTCGCGCACCTTATCGACTTGCGCCTTCCGAACTGCAAGAGTTGCAGAGTCAACTACAGGAATTGCTAGACCGTGGATTTATTCGACCGAGTTCATCGCCTTGGGGCGCACCTGTTTTGTTCGTAAAGAAGAAGGACGGATATTTCCCATGTGTATCGATTATCGAGAACTGAACAAGTTGACGATCAAGAACCGGTATCCCCTTCCCAGGATTGATGATCTATTCGATCAGCTGCAAGGATCAAGCATTTACTCTAAGATTGATCTGCGATCAGGTTATCACCAGTTGAGGGTGAAGGAAAGCGATGTACTTTAGACTGCGTTCCGAACTCGTTATGGTCATTATGAGTTTCTTGTCATGCCATTTGGTTTAACTAACGCACCCGCCGTGTTTATGGATCTCATGAATCACGTATGCAAGCCGTACCTAGACAAATTCGTTATCGTCTTCATAGATGATATCTTAATCTATTCCAAAAGTGAAGATGAACATGAGGAACATCTTCGACTCGTGCTTGAACTATTCAGGGAGGAGCAACTCTATGCCAAATTCTCCAAGTGTGAATTTTGGTTGAAGGAAGTTCAATTTCTTGGTCATATTGTGAGCAATCAGGGTATCAAAGTCGATCCCGCAAAGATTGAAGCCATCAGCAAGTGGGAAACCCCCACTACCCCTACTCATATCTGCCAATTTTTAGGCCTCACCGGTTACTATCATCGATTCATCGAAGGTTTCTCTTTGATTGCGCGTCCTTTGACCGCATTAACTCACAAGGGGAAGAAGTTCGTTTGGGCAACCGAGCAAGAGTCGGCATTCCAAACCCTGAAGCAGAAGTTAACCACCACCCCTATCCTGTCCCTTCCCGAAGGCAGTGATGACTTCGTTGTATATTGCGATGCCTCAAAACATGGTTTTGGGTTTGTATTGATGCAACGGACAAAGGTTATTGCTTATGCCTCTCTACAACTGAAGATTCACGAATGAAACTACACGACACACGATCTCGAACTTGGTGCCATTGTCTTTGCACTCAAAATATGGAGACACTATCTTTATGGAACCAAGAGTACCATCTTCACCGACCACAAAAGCCTCCAAAACATATTCGATCAGAAGCAACTGAATATGAGACAGCGACGATGGATCGAGACATTGAACGATTATGATTGTGAACTTCGTTACCATCCTGACAAGGCAAATGTTGTAGCCGATGCCTTGAGCCGAAAGGAAAGAATGGTACCTCTTCGTGTCCGAGCCTTAAACATCACCATCCACACAAATCTCAATAGCCAAATCCGTGTAGTCCAAGATGAGGCTCTCAAGGATGAGAATATTTCTCGTGAACGCTTGAACATTCTCGTCTCTCGATTCGAGGTTAAGGAGACTGACTCCGATATTTCACCGGAAGGATTTGGGTGCCTAGTTATGGGGATTTACGAAGCCTTATTCTAGACGAAGCCCACAAGTCAAGGTATTCGATTCATCCAGGAGCTGGTAAGATGTACCACGATCTTAAGGAGCAATATTGGTGGCCAAACCTTAAAAGGGATGTTGCTACTTATGTTGGAAAGTGTTTAACTTGTTCCAAGGTCAAAGTCGAACATCAGAGGCCATCCGGGTTACTTCAGCAACCCGAAATCCTGCAATGGAAGTGAGAAGGAATAACGATGGACTTCATCACGAAACTACCAAAAACGGTAGGCGGTTATGATACCATCTGGGTTATTATTAACCGTCTCACCAAATCTGGTCACTTCCTAGCCATGAAAGAAATCGATACAATGGACAAACTTGCACAACTGTACATAAAGGAAATTGTATCTCGTCACGGTGTACCCTTATCGATTATTTCCGACCGAGATGCCCATTTTACTTCTAGATTTTGGCGTTCCTTACAAGGAGCATTGGGAACACGTCTCGACATGAGTACCGCATATCACCCATAAACCGACGGACAAAGTGAACGCACGATTCAAACCTTGGAGGGCATGTTACGAGCTTGTGTTATTGATTTTGGAAAAGCTTGGGAAAAGCATTTGCCCCTAGCCGAATTCTCTTACAACAATAGTTACCATTCGAGCATTAAAGCCGCACCTTTCAAAGCTTTATATGGCCTAAAATATCGTTCTCCTATTTTTTGGGCCGAAGTAGGTGAAAAGTAAATCACCGGACCCGAACTCGTCCATGAAACAACCGAGAAGATTGTCCAAATTCAAGCAAGGCTCAAGACGGCCCGTGATCGTCAAAAGAGCTATGCCGACCTTAAACGTAAAGATCTCGAATTCCAAGTAGGTGACCGCGTAATGTTGAAAGTCGCACCTTGAAAAGGTGTAATTCGTTTCGGAAAGCGTGGGAAGCTAAATCCAAGATATATTGGTCCCTTCGAAATCTTGGAGCGTGTTGGACCCGTTGCTTACCGTTTGGATCTTCTGACTCAATTAAGCTCAGTTCATCCCACTTTCCACGTATCGAATCTAAAGAAGTGCCTTGCTGAATTGGAACTTGTCATACCACTAGATGAGCTTACGATTGATGACAAACTCCACTTCGTGGAAGAACCTGTTGAAATTATGGACCGTGAGGTCAAGACCTTGAAACGCAACAAGATTCCAATCGTCCGAGTCCGTTGGAATGCTAAACGAGGACCCGAGTTTACTTGGGAGCGAGAGGATCAGATGAAGCAGAAATATCCTCACCTCTTCACAACTCTACCGTCTACCTCAGCTTAAAATTTCGGGACGAAATTTTCTTTAACAGGTGGGTAATGTAACGACCCGACTTTTTCGACTTTTAATTTTACTTATTACTTTCACGAAACTGCGTATTTGTGCGTACTGTGTTAGATTATATTCTGGGATCATTATTTATGATTAATTACTTTCATTAAATATCTTACAACGTGTTATTAAGTGCTTAATCACTTAACTTGATCCTCGAATGCTTTTATGACCGTTAGTGTCACTTGACATTTAGAACGAGCTATGTACTTTGTACACGTTAAACTTTTGTCGTAATTGGAATATTATGACTACGTAATACTAATTGTTATTTTCTAATGACAATCACTTGACCTATTGGTTGCTTAATTACGCTTAGTAATCTACTAATGCACACTAGTTAGTCTTATTGGACTTTATACCTTAATAGACTTAGACCCACCCTACTCTAGTTAATGGACCATTGAATTAGCCCAACTTTAATGGATTTATGATCCATTAAGATGTAGGACAAAAACCCATTAAGATAAGCCAACATACTAGCATTTTTGTTAACCATTACTACATATGTTGCATGGGATCCCAACAATAAGCACCACCTTTAGACCATGCAAAATGCAAAAAGTTGTCCCCCTTGTCCCCCCCCAAAACCCACGGCCAAACCACCACCACCACCACTATAAATATCAAGCCTCATCCTTCATTTCACACTTGATTTCATTCTCATTTTACACACACTTGTTCTCTAATTTTCTCTCTAGTCTTTCTCACACTAAAATTGTAAGTTTTTGAATTTTCTTCTTTTTCTCTTTTTCTTCTTAATCATGACATCATCATCATCATCATAAGATCAAGCTTTTTAGCTTTTTGATCTTGTTATATATTGTAGATTCAAACTTTGATTTGATTCCTCCAAGAACATGAAAGATTCAAGCTTTCTAGCTTTGGATCTTCATTACTTTGATGGATCTAAGCTTTATAGCTTAAGATCACTTTGTTTTTATTAAAAGATCAAAACTTGTGTTTATGATCTTCATGAAACTTGAAGATCTAGCTTTATGCTTTAAAGATCTTCAAGAACATAAAAGATTCAAGCTTTCTAGTTTTGGATCTTCATTACTTTGTTGGATCTAAGTTTTGTAGCTTAAGATCACTTTGTTTTTGTTAAAAGATCAAAACTTGTATTTATGATCTTCATGAAACTTGAAGATCTAGCTTTTTGCTTTAAAAATCTTCAAGGACATAAAAGATTCAAGCTTTCTAGCTTTGAAATCTCATAATTATTGATTAAGGGATCCAAGCTTTCTAGCTTAGGGTTTCATTACTTTGTTTGATCAAATTTATGTAACTAAAAGTCTTGCTTGTTTGATTGAATCAAAGTTTGTAGCTTTAAATTTTAGAACTTGTATTTGTGTTGAGACTAAGAACATGATGTAACCTTGGTTCATCATCCATCTAAAACTCTTAAGTGAGTTGTATTTATCCTTAGTCTTGACATGGTGTGTTGATGGTTGAAACTTGGTCAAAGTGATGCTAAAACATCAAAGAGTTGTACACTAGAGGCTTATACACATCAAGGATGAGAACCGTGATAAGCAACAAGCACCAAGAAACCCACCGGAGCACTTGTTTTCTGTTTTCAGGGTCTGATCAGACTCTTGAGACTTCTGGAAAGTTTATTTCCAAATAGTTCGGTTCGATTAGATGACTTTTCATTTAAGACTCTCCTAAATCCGATATACGGTTTAGGATTTATAGCCTTCCGAAAATCACTACGCCTTTGTAACGACGTGCTAAAATTTCTGACCTACTCACGCTTGAACCGTCGCCACGGTCAAACGACATCGAGTTAGGATCTGAAAATTTGACAGCGGTAAGAGGACTCACATACAGAGGCTTGGCCACTGACCATGCATCTTTTTAGTTTGTATAGAAGTCGTAGCAGCTGCCCGAAGTCAGCCCTTTGTTTCGATCTTTATTCTTGTTGAAAACTTACTTTATCTTTTACGTATGATGATGATGATGATACTTAAGACTTAACTTATTTACTTTTAAAATTTTGGGGACCATTTACTGACTTAGTAACCTTTGACATAGGTTTAGGACCTTTCGGACCGACTTACTACTTGCTTACTTATTTCGTATCGACTTTACCGCACATTCACTGTGAGTTATAGCTCCCTTTTCACTTTAACTATTTTTGGGACTGAGAATACATGCGCTTTTTATGTTTTACATACTAGACACGAGTACTTAAACTTTATATATGTGTGGGTGATATAACGGCACAAAGATTCCCCTTAGCACGGTAACGTTTAGTCATTGGTTTATGAACCGGTGAACGAGAATCTTAGATATGGATCCATAAGGTTTGACTTCCCCACTCAGGCTAGTCACGCTAGCATTTAACGGGTGTTTAATACTTCGTAAACTTATGCACTCGCCAAGTGTACTTTTAGGGGGTGATATTTATATTAGTTGTTAAGTTAGTTACCGGGTGCCCACGGACAAGCATATACTTTTCATACTGTTTTGAATACGAAATCTCGTGGTCTACATTATATTGTTGTTTACAAAAGCTATAGCTCACCAACATTTGTGTTGACATTTTAAAACATGTTATTTCTCAGGTGCTTAGACGTTGTTGCTACCGCTGTTAGACTTGCTGTTATAGACTCGCTGTGTTAGACTTCCGCTGCATTGTTTAGAGATGTCTCAATCATGGAACTTTTACTTTGCATTCACAACTTATGTTATACTTGAACAATGGCTTTGTAATGACCTTTGTATCACGTACTTATGTTAATGCTTTCTATTCGTAGAAGCACGTTATCTTTTGTAAAACATTTGACGTTGGTAAAGACGTTATCTTTTGATGAATGCAAAACTTGTTTTTAAACAGCATATAGAGTTGTAACCGTGTAATGATCTTGTTGTTGATGATCCGTACACGTTGATTTTGTACGGGGCGTAACAGAATCCAAGCTAGGTGTAGAATCCATCTTACACGATTAGATAAAGGATTTTTGATATGAAATGATTTTTGGATATCGGATGATATTCTTATTACATAAAATACCTATACATAGTACAGAAGATCCCGTAGATTACAGAGGAACTTTCGAAAGCTGTCAGGCAAAGTTTACAGTAACAGATACGCTAAAATATGAATTTATCTATACACTATCTATGCAATAAATGCAGTAAGATGTGTCTAGATTTAAGAATGATAAGCAGGTAATTTTCGACAAAAAATGATAAGCAAAACTTTTGACATGCACACATGTAACAACCCAACCAGTTATCCAACCAATCACGCATAAACAAAAAAAAAAATTATTACAGAGGGGTGCGCGGCGCACAGCCCCTTCTGTGCGCGGCGCGCACAGAGTGTTTCAGCTTCTGTCCAAATTTTCCATTTTTCGCGAAAATATCTCCCGCTTCCCTACACTTTTAGACGAAACGACATTCACAACACATTATAGTAAGTAAAACTAACACGTTTCCATAATAAAACAAGTTTTACGACACCAGGCCCACATCGACCCGATTTATGAATTACGTACAAAATATAAGTTTCGACCACAAGAGTTTAAATTCCAAACTACACTTAGAGCATGATGTTTGGGGGTTAAACTACCCAAATCTTGCTCAAACTTCAAAAGCTAAACTCCCAAAAGCTTCTCCTATCAAACGAAAGCGAGGTCACTAGTCCAAACGAATACCCTTGCCTTTATCCACGCCGGAGCCTAAAAAGGTAAACAACGAGAGTTTAAGCAAAACGCATAGTGAATGCAATAATTATACGCATACATATATAACCTACTTACTTGCAACCACATACACGATTACCTCATACAAGCTAGAAATTTATATAGCATACCATCGCAAAGTATAACGCTAAATCTTCAAGACCACAAGCTAGCACAAACAATAGCATATAACTCGAACAATATAGTATGCTACACTACAACACCTAACCATGGTTAACCAATAGTACAAGGAATGGTACTCGAATTTCCCATCGGTGTTCATAACAACCATTAGAGTACTTAACACGTCGTACACTAATCCCACCGGGTGGCGTCTTAACACGTCGACACTTCACCCGTGATAGTTCTTGGAGTGGCATCTTAACACATCGATACTTCACTCCGGGTGGCGTCTTAACACATCGACAATTCACCCTTCATAAATTCTGGAGTGGTGTCTTAGCACTTCGACACTTCACTCCTCACGTGAACCGTGGTGTCTTAACACGTTGACACTTCACATCTCTCTCTACACAAATAAATACATTATATACCTACGCATATAATTATTCCACTCACCTTATCACTTCGGTGACAATTATACTTCCGCAAGCTTCAAAGCAAAGTACCACCACAATCAAAACGTAGCTAGTGGCTAGATGAACAACTTTAATACACGCGCTTTGACCCAAAACAAACTTCTTCCTCCTTGATTTGAGCTTTCTCTCTCTCAAATGGGTTTCTCACTCTAAAACTTTAATAGGAGAGAAGAGGTGGTTGGTGGTAGTGTTGAATATGATTTCAACCTCCACAAAACTGGTCAGTAATGACCTAACCCGACCTCAAGTGAAAAGATCAAAATGCCCCATCATTTAACTTTAATTTAAAAAGCAGGAATTTGTGCACAGGGCTAGTGCGCGGCGCGCTCCCTTATATGTGCGAGGCATGCACAAATGTCTGAACAGGCTCTGAACTCTGTTTAATTACACAATGTTTCCCACACTTTATGTACCCTATTTACACTTCTGTACAATAATATTTTGGGTTTTACAACTCTCCCCCACTTGAATCGGAGCGCGTCCTCGCGATCCAAGTCGCATGACAAGAGGGAAGATACACCAACACAAACTCTTCGGGTTCCCACGTAAACTCGAAACCTTTACTACGACGCCATTGAACTTTAAAAGTTCCCACTTCTTTATTTCTCAACATTTTCACCTTTTCATCAAGTATAGCTATCGGCTCCTCAACATACTCTAACTTGTTGTTTAGCTCAATCTCTTCTAATGACACCCATTAAGAACACTTACAGAGATGGGAAACATGAAATGTATTATGGATCCCTACAAGCTCTTCGGGTAATTCCAAACGGTATGCAACTTCATCAACATGAGCTAAAATTTTAAATGACCCAATAAACCGAGGAGCTAACTTTTCCCATTTTCGAAACCGAATAATACCCTTCCATGGCGAAACCTTAAGCATCATCATGTCACCTTCTTGGAACTCGATCGGTCGCCTACGTTTATCGGCCTAAGATTTTTGTCTATCTTGCGCCGCCTTTAATCGAGCCCGAATCAACTCAATCTTTCTATTCGTCTCTAAAACCAAATCGGTACTCCCGATTTCCTTTTGTCCTACTTCACCCCAACAAATCAGAGTTCGACACCTTCGCCCATAAAGCATCTCATAAGGTGGCATCCCGATACTAGTATGATAACTATTATTGTACGAGAATTCCACTAAAGGTAAGTGTTCATCCCAACTACCGCCGAAATCAATAACGCACGCCCTTAACATATCCTCCAACGTTTGATTTGTACACTCGGTTTGACCGTCCGTTTGAGGATGATACGCCGTGCTCATCTTCAATTGTGTACTCATATC
Source organism: Rutidosis leptorrhynchoides (assembly GCF_046630445.1). Lineage (NCBI taxonomy): Eukaryota > Viridiplantae > Streptophyta > Magnoliopsida > Asterales > Asteraceae > Rutidosis > Rutidosis leptorrhynchoides. The sequence goes on along the minus strand of NC_092336.1, from coordinate 454,919,969 downwards.
TTCATGAAAATTTTTCCAACATCGGGATGTGAAACGAGTATCCCGATCCGAAACAATAGATATAGGAACCCCATGTCTCGATATCACCTCCTTGATAAACAACTTAGACAAGGTCTCTGACGATATCGTTTCCCGAATGGGAAGAAACAATGCACTTTTCGTTAACCGATCAACTATCACCCAAATCGTATCAAATTGTGTTCTCGCCGTCTTTGGTAACTTTTTAATGAAATCTATGGTAATGTGCTCCCATTTCCATTTCGGGATTTCCAACGGTTGTAACATACCATACGACTTTTGGTGCTCGGCCTTAACTTGCAAACACGTGACGCATTGTTCAACATACTTAACCACATCACGTTTCATGCCCGGCCACCAATACTCTTTCTTCAAATCAAGATACATCTTCGTCGGACCTTGGAGTTGGTCAAACAAATTGTCAATCCGAGGCAATGGATAACGATTCTTGATAGTCACTTTGTTTAACTCCCGATAATTGATGCACATCCGCATACTACCATCTTTCTTCTTCACGAATAAATCTGGAGCGCCCCATGGCAAAGTACTCGGTCGGATAAAACCCTTCTCAAGCAACTCTTGGGTTTGATTTAACAACTCTTGCATTTCTGTCGGTGCTAAACGATAAGGAGTTTTAGCAATGGGGGTAGCCCCCGGAACCAACTCAATGCGAAATTCAACTTGTCTTTCCGCCGGAACACCAGGTAACTCATCCGGAAAAACGTCTTTGAATTTATTAACCACCGAAATTTCACGAATGGATGGTGGCTCTTCACGAGTATCCACCACATGAGCAAGAAAAGCCATGCCACCACTACTAAGGAAACGACGTGCCCGTGCATAAGTGCATAATGGCACAAGTCTTCTCCGTTTCTCGCCATGAATAATTAGCTCTCCCCCACTAGGGGTCTTCACACGAATAGACTTTTCATGGCATGCAATATTGGCTCTATAACAATCGAGCCAATCCATACCAACGACAATATCAAACTCACCCAAAGTAATCGGGATGAGATCGATTTCAAAGATTTCGGCACCAAACACAACATTACAATTTTTACACACATCAACCCCTAGCACCGTCTTGCCATCCACTATTTCGACTTCCACCGGATGACTCAACTTAGCTAGCAGTTTATTTAGCTTAGGCACAAATCTTGGTGACACAAACGATAAATTAGCACCACTATTAGTATTCTCACCGGGTTAGAGTTAACCATGAAAGTACCTGAGACAACTTCATTGGATTGCTTGGCTTCATCATTGGTCATTAAATAATTACGTCCCCTAGCCGTACCCGCCGCCTTCTCTAGCTTTTTAACTTGATCATCCCGCAAATCGGGACACTCCGACCTTCGGTGTCCTTGCTTTTGACAATTAAAACATGTGAGCTTGTTTGCGGAAGATGGATTCGGGCAATCACGAGCCATATGATCCTTTTGTCCGCAATTGTAGCAAGTATAAGAAAAACCCCCGGAAGCATTGTTCTTCACACTACCGACACTCTCATTCGCACCTCTACTTTTATTGTTGGAATGGCTAGTAGCTTCGAATTTTCGTTTGCCAAAGGTGAAGTCACTTTTTCTCGAAACGAGCGACTCAAAACCATTAGCCATGTCAAACAACTCATCAAAAGTTTTCACCGAGTTCCTACTAATCCTTTCTTGATAGTTATCATTCAAGGTTCGGTAAAAGTCTTCTTTCAACATATGATCATTCCCGACATACTCCGGGCAAAATTGGGTCTTTGATAAGAAAGTGAACTTGAGAGTGTTCAAATCCATCGACCCTTGCCTCAAAGCATGCAACTCATCCTTAAGCCTAGAAAGATCGGCCTAAGTTCGGTACTCTTTGAAAAATTCCTCCTTGAATTCATCCCACGTGAATTCCATACATTGTTCCTCACCATAAAGCCGAATCTTTTCGTCCCACCACATTTTGGCATCACCCCTTAACATGCTACTTCCGTACCTCATCTTCTTATCGAGAGGGCATTCACAAGTACGGAAAGCCCCCTCCATATCGGAGATCCAACGATTGCTCTTTAGTGGATCCCGTTCACCATCAAAAGTGGGAGGTTGAGCATCCTTGAAATTTTTATAGTGGAAGTCTCGCCTTCCAACATTATCTTCGTGAAGAACAACCTTAATGTTCCTTGACTAGATTGATTACTTGTTCGTCAATCGAATCTAAGAACATCTTCTTAATGTCTTCTAGAAATGCCGTGTGACGCCTTTGCATAATGGCCTCAACCTTAGCCGTAAACTCGGAGTCCTCGCTCGTACCTCCGTTATCGGTATCGGGTCCGTTTCTCGTCTTTATTCTATAAAACGGTTTAGGTCAAACAACGAAACGAAAAGGAAGCAACATATATATACCACACCGCCCCATCTTGCTTGACACTCGTTGTACATCGCTTGTTTGACACGATTTGGACCCGTAACAATGGTAGCTAGTCATTGTTACGCGAGCACGTCGCATTAACTTGCTAGTACAACGTCTATCTCGCTTGATGATTGCAAACACAACTCAAAACAATTAGCGCAAAGTTAGTTCACCCAAACCTAGGCACTAACCAAATCCCGGCCCGCCCCGAAATCCTACAAGTCCCGCAACAATTTAGCACACACAAAAGTCTAAATCTAGGCACCTATCTCAAGTCGCCTAAATCCCTTAGACCATGCTCTGATGCCACTTGTAACAACCCAACCAGTTATCCAACCAATCACGCATAAACAAAAAAAAAATTATTCAGAGAGGTGCGCGGCGCGCACAAGGTGTTTCAGCTTCTGTCCAAATTTTCCATTTTTCGCGAAAAGATCTCCCGCTTCCCGACACTTTTAGACGAAACGACATTCACAAAACATTATAGTAAGTAAAACTAACACGTTTCCATAATAAAATAAGTTTTACGACACCGGGCCCACATCGACCTGATTTACGAATTACGTACAAAATACAAGTTTCGACCACAAGAGTTTAAATTCCAAACTACACTTAGAGCATGGTGTTTGGGGGTTAAACTACCCAAATCTTGGTCAAATTTCAAAAGCTAAACTACTAAAAGCTTCTCCTATCAAAAGAAAGCGAGGTCACTAGTCCAAATGAATACCCTTGCCTTTATCCACTTCGGAGCCTAAAAAGGTAAACAACGAGAGGGTAAGAAAAACGCTTAGTGAATGCAATAATTATACGCATACATATATAACCTACTTACTTGCAATCACATACACGATTACCTCATACACGCTAGAAATTTATATAGCATACCATCAAAGTATTACGCTAAATCTTCAAGACTACAAGCTAGCACAAACAATAGTATATAACTCGAACAATATAATATGCTACACTACAACACCTAACCATGGTTAGCCAATAGTATAAGGAATGGTACTCGAATTTCTCATCGGTGTTCATAACAACCATTAGAGTACTTAACACATCGTACACTAATCCCACGGGTGGCATCTTAACACGTCGATGCTTCACCCCGGGTGGCGTCTTAACACGTCGACACTTCACCCGTGATAGTTCTTGGAGTGGCATCGTAACACGTCGATACTTCACTCCGGGTGGCATCTTAACACATCGATACTTCACCCTTCATAAATTATGGAGTGGTGTCTTTGCACGTCGACACTTCACTCCTCACGCAAAACGTGGTGTCTTAACACGTCGACACTTCACATCTCGCTCTACACAAATAAATACATTATATACCTACGCATATAATTATTCCATCACCTTATCACTTTGGTGACAATTATACTTCCGTAAGCTTCAAAGCAAAGTACCACCACAATCAAAACGTAGCTAGTGGCTAGATGAACAACTTTAATACACGCGCTTTGACCCGAAACAAACTTCTTCCTCCTTGATTTGAGCTTTCTCTCTCTCAAATGGGTTTCTCACTCTAGAACTTTAATAGAAGAGAAGAGGTGGTTGGTGGTAGTGTTGAATATTATTTCAACCTCCACAAAACTGGTCAGTAATGACCTAACCCGGCCTCAAGTGAAAAGACCAAAATGCCCCATCATTTAACTTTAATTTAAAAAGCAGGAATCTGTGTACAGGGCTAGTGCGCGGCGCGCTCCCTTATATGTGTGCGGCGCGCACAAGGGTCTGAACAGGCTCTGACCTCTGTTTAATTACAAAATGTTTCCCACACTTTATGTACCCAATTTACACTTCTATACAATAATATTTTGGGTCTTACAAGACACGGTCAAAGTCCAGACTTACAAATGCATCATAACAACTATCAGTTAGACACACTAATGCAAGACCTGGTTCGCTAAGACCAACGCTCTGATACCAACTATGATTCAGTTGGGGATAACCACCGTCCCACCCAGTGCCTTAACTATTCGGCGACCACTGAGTGTACCTCATATACTGATTTTAGGGCCTGCCTCTCGGCTTCTGCCAACCCTCGTAAGGGATCGTAAGGAGTAAGAGTCAATGCTTCGCCACAGGTCACACAGTGAGAACCTCCTTTACGACAAACCCGCACCAACGGAATTAAACCAGCTCTGATACCAACTGAAACGGCCCATCCAAATCCATATGAAATAATACATAACATCTGGTCCCATTGCGAGGTTCTGACCTCTGTATGACACGTTTTAAAAACATTGCATTCAGTTTAAAAGACAAACTTATTTCAAAATATAACCTTTCGATACAAATGATATATGATTCCCATAATATGAATGACTAATCTGTCATTGACTTAATAAACGTCTTTTTGAACTCAAATGACTTGAATGCAATGTCTTTTGAAATATGCCATGAATGACTCCAAGTAATATCTTTAAATTGAGAAAATGCACAGCGGAAGATTTCTTTCGTACCATAGAATAAACATTCTTAAAAGTGTCAACCAAAAGGTTGGTGAGTTCATACGTTTATCATAACAATCATTTTAATAATTTTAATAGACCACAAGATTTCATTTTCGTACAAAGTGCAGGTCTGCTCACTGCTATAAAATCCATTCATATGGTGAACATCTGGTAACCGACATTAACAAGATGCATATAGAATATCCCCCATCATACAGGAACTCTCATCTGTATAATAAATCGAAATACTAAAGCATCCGTAACCCGAATTCTTAGATCTATATTTATGATTCACTTCAATTAGGGGCCATTTCCCTAATTCTTAGGCTACCAAGCTAAAAAGGGGCGATATTCGGTATTCATAATCCAGCCATAGAATGTAGTTTTAAGTACTTGTGTCTATTTCGTAAAACAGTTATAAAAGCAGCGCATGTATTCTCAGTCCCCAAAATATATAATGCAAAAACATTTAAAAAGGGATCAAATGAACTCATGATACGATATTTTGTAGTAAAAATATGCATATGACTGAACTGAACAATTGCAGGGTTGGCCTCGGATTCACGAACCTATATCATTTATATATATTAAAACATATAATTGTAATCGAACAAATTTATATATTATTATTAGTGATATAATTGTTATATTTACTAATTTATAGGTTTTATTAATTAATTAAGTATATTTATTTTATATATACTTTAAAATATTAATATAGTTATGTTATATGTAATAAATATAGTTTTATATAACTAATAGTTATTTGATAAAATAATATTGATAAAAATAAAAAGTTGTTTTATTTTATAATAATAGTAATAATAACAATAATGATGATTTTTATAAAAATGATACTTTTAATAATAATGATAAAAATAATAACTTTAAATAAAAAAATGATAATTTTAATGATAATGATAATGATAATAATAATAATAATAATAATAATAATAATAATAATAATAATAATAATAATAATAATAATAAAATGATAAAAGATTATACCATCCTAATCCATCATCATCATCATGCTTAACATCATACATCACTTTATCATCATATTCATCGTATATCACCATCTATCATCATCTTTATTCACATCGTCACCAACACATCATCTCACGCATATCATAATAATCATAATCTTCTTATTATCTCCACCATCATCATAACCTAATTATCGTGAACCTTTTTCATCATCATCTACCATGTATATCATCATGACCATCAACTCACACATATCATTTTCGTTATCCTCTCATCTTTTAAAATCTTAAAGATAGCATTTGGCCTGAGTTATATAGTTAGGAAAATTTAATTCGTAAACATGCCAGCTTAAGTAAATGCCTTTGAATGATTTTACGAATGTGCCCTTAGATATTTGTTAGTTTAGTGAATGGTAGTTTTGTGAGCTAGAAGTAAAAAAAAAATGGAAGACTCGATAGTGGTGGTAAATAACACTTGGAAGCTCACATTTCATTCTCTATCATCCTTGTTGGCATCCCCATCATTTTCATGATACATCATGTTCATCACAGTACCAACATCATAAAGTATCATCTTCATAATTATCTAACATCTTATATCTTTTAATCAAAAAAAAAATATAATCATCCTCATCTCAGCTCATTACTCGTTACAGCTCATCATCTCGATCATCATCTTCAATTATTCATTATCATTACGTCACACAATTCATCACCATCTTTGAATCATCATCAAACTTTCATCTCCTATAAATGGGGTCGTGATTGTTTTAAAAAAAAAGAAGTTGAGCAGTAGCAATAGTTTGACGATGAGGTTGGTTGTGGTGTTTAATTAGAAACAGAAAAATAGAAGCTACAGCAGCAGTAACCTGGGTGATCTATCGACCAGAAAATAGAAAAGAAGTAGCCTTCGCTGTTTGATGATAGAAGCAATATATATATATATATATATATATATATATATATATATATATATATATATATATATATATATATATATATATATATATATATATATATATATATAATACATTAAGTCTGCAGGTGGTTTGTGGTGGTGATTGTACTCAAACATAAACAGAATCAGATAGCCTGTGGTGGTGGTTGTACAGTGGACTAGTGGTGGATATATATAGCAGCACAACAATGGTAGCACGATAGTGTATTGGATTAATTGGTTATGTTACGATTAATGGTCATGTTAAAAATTTGAGGGTTAATACTTTGGTTATTATATTTGTTAAATGTTAGCTAGGATTAATTAAATATCAGTTTTAGTCGGTTGATTTTATCATTGGAATCGGTAAGACTTGTTAACCGAATTTGAAGGATAGTTTGTTTGAGAAATTTTACGTGGAGTGCTTGGTGTACCATTTCTTTTCATATATTTTGCATATTTAATCACCAAAATAATTTTCTTTCTTTAGTACACTTTTTATTTAGTGAGTTAAGGGACCTGTGTCCCTACATGGTGGTGTTCGATGTACAAACAGAAGAAAACATAGATAAAAAAAAAAGATAGAAGAGAGAGAGAGATTTGCTAAGGTTCAAATAGAAAAGAAACATAATGCAGCAGCGGTTGTGACGACCCGGAAATTTCTGACCACATTTAAACTTAATCTTTAAATGAATTAATGTTTCCGACAAGATAAACAAAGTCTGTTAAGTTGAAATTCAAAAATTTGGAACTGTGTCCATGTAACCTTCGACTTTTCCGGACGATTCACGAACCACTATTTGTAAATAAGATATGTATATAAATATATGTATATATTTGAGATTGATATTTACATATATATAAATGTTTCCAACATGTTAATAAATCAAACTTGTTAACACTTGATTAATTGAAACGGATTTTATGTAAACGTTTGACCACCCAGTTTGTCCGACGATTCACGAACGTTAAAACTTGTAAAAACGACATGATGATATATATATTAACATATGTATATATTTAACATGATACAATGATAAGTAAGTATCTCATTAAGTATATTAACGATAGGTTATATACATAAAATGAGACTACTAAATTAAGGAATTCGAAACAAGATATATATGTAACGGTTATCGACGTAATAACGTCTTAATTAACATAAATACATATGTATTGTATTAAGATATATTAATACATTATGTTTAACATGATAAAATGATAATTAAGTATATCATTAAGTGTATTAACAATGAACTATATACATAAAACGAGACTACTAACTTAAGGGTTTCGAAACAATATATATATATATATGTAACGATTAACGACGAAATAACGACTTAATTAAAATGTATATATATGTAATGTATTAAGAAGTATTAATACACATTTGAAAGACTTAAAGACATATATCAAAATACTTATACTTAACAAAGATAGTTATAATCGTATTCCCATTCGTTTTCATCAAGAATACTACTCGTATTCATACGGTATTTTCACCCGTATAATACCCAGCTTCTAGATGTATATACTATTGGTATATACACTCAAATGACCAGTTCTTAGCAGCCCTTAATTAGTCAACAAACATGTGGAACCAACCATTAGACAACTATCATGACTTATGAGCAAGAAAACAAAACAAGAACTCCTTTAACCCCAATCACCACTCACCATTCACTTCATTTCATTTCTAATTTTCTTTCTAATTCTCTCTCAAAACACACACACACCCCTCAAGAATGAAATTTCCAGTAAAATAATCATCATCTTCATCAAAAACTACTTCAAGAATCAAGCTATAATTATCATAGGAAGAAAACTTCAAGAACACTTCGAAAAACCTTTCAAGTTTGCAAGATTACTTTCAATCTTTCTAGTCCATTCCAAGAAATCATCTAAGATCAAGAAACTCTTTTTATTTACAGTAGGTTATAATTCTAAATCAAGGTAATATTAATATTCAAGCTTTGATTCAATTTCTATAAATATAACTATCTTTAATCAAGTAGTAATCTTACTTGAACTTGTTTTCATTCCATGATTCTACTTCAAGAACTTCCAAGCCATCAAAGATCCTTTGAAGCTCAAGATTAATTCTTGTCATTTATAGTAGGTTTACCTACTAAACTTGAGGTAGTAATGATGTTCATAGCCTTGCTCGATTCTTACATATATAACTATCTTATTCGAAGAAAATAACTTGTAATCACTAGAACATAGTTTAGTTAATTCTAAACTTGTTCGCAAACAAAGTTAATCCTTCTAACTTGAATTTAAAAACAACTTCACACATGTACTATATCTATATGATATGCTAACATAAGGATTTAAAACTTGAAAATATGAAGAACACCATAAAACTGGACATACGCCGTCGTAGTAAAACCGGGGGCTGTTTCAGGTTGGATAATTAAAAACTATCTTAAAATTTGAATTTAAAGTTGGTTTTCTGAGAAAATGATATTTCATATGAACATGATAACATATCTAAAAATGGTGGTTAAACTCAAAGTAGAAACATGTTTTTCAAAATGGTCATCAAGGTGTCGTTCTTTCGACAGATATGACTACTCTTTATAAATAGACTTGTAACCTGTAACTCTGACTATAAACCACCACTTTTTCTATTTAGTGTTTGAAAGTATATTTCATTAAAAAACCATAGCAATTTGATTCACTCAAAACCGATTTGTAACGAAGAATTTATGGGCAAAACAATATTGGTTAAAAATGGCTAAAATGACTACGGGATTGTTTTTACAAAATCTATACTAACCATATCCTAGCTAACTTTTCCTGTATTATACATGTATTTAAATATGTCATGACTATTTCCTTGTAATATACTAGTCTTGGTTAAGTCCGAGACAATATAATATAACCTTGATTGATTAAGACAATGGTTATACAATACGTCAGATAAATAGAAAGACACCATGTACACAATATGTCTAGATTAATTCTAAGACAATAGTTGTACCTTGGGTCATGATTGAGTCTTGTACAATACGTCTTGATTATTTCAGGGTGATATATTGGACTATATGTATGGACTACTAACATCATCATTCAAGAACACATCAAGAACACTTCGAAAAATCCTTTCAAGTTTGCTAGATTACTTTCAATCTTGAAAATCCATTTCAAGTGATCATCCAACCTCAAGAAATCTTCATTTATATCAGTAGATGTTCTTTCTATATCAAGGTAATAATTATATTTAAGCTTTGATTAAATTCTATAATCATAACTATCTTTAATCAAGTAGTAATCTTACTTGAACTTGTTTTCGCTCCATGATTCTACTTCAAGAACTTCAAAGCCATTAAAGATCCTTTGAAGCTCAAGATTAATTCTCATAATTTCCATTAAGTTTACCTACTATACTTTAGGTAGTAACGATGTTCATAACCTCGTTTGATTCATACTTATATAACTATCTTATTCGAAGAAAATAACTTGTAATCACTAGATCATAGTTTAGTTAATTCTAAACTTGTTTGCAAACAAAATTAATCCTTATAACTTGACTTTTAAAAACAACTAAACACATGTATTATATCTATATGATATTGTAACTTAAGGATTTAAAACTAGAAAACACAAAGAACACCGTAAAACTGGACATACGCCGTCGTAGTGAAACCGGGGGCTGTTTCGGGTTGGATAATTAAAAACTATATTAAACTTTGAATTTAAAGATGATTCTCTGGTAAAATGATATCTCATGTGAACATGTTAATATATCTAAAAATGGTGGTTAAACTCAAAGTAGAAGTATGTTTTTCAAAATGGTCATCAAGGTGTCGTTCTTTCGGCAGATATGACTACTCTTTATAAATAGACTTATAACCTGTAACTCTGACTATAAACCACCACTTTTTCAGTTTAGTTTTAGAAAATAGAGTTCATTACAAAACCATAGCAATTTGATTCACTCAAAACCGATTTGTAACGAAGAAGATATGGGCAAAACAATGTTGGTTAAAAATGGCTAAAATGACTACGGGATTGTTTTTACAAAATCTATACTAACCATATCCTAGCTAACTTTTCATGTATTATACATGTATTTAAACATGTCATTACTATTTCCTTGTAATATACTAGTCTTGGTTAAGTCCGAGACAATATCATGTAATCTGGATTAGTTAAGACAATAGTTATACAATACGTCGGATAAATCGAAAGACACCATGTACACAATATGTCTAGATTAATTCTAAGATAATAGTTGTACCTTGGGTCATGATTGAGTCTTGTACAATACGTATACAATATGTCTTGATTATTCTAGGGTGATATTTTGGACTATATATATGGACTACTAACATTGGACTGCTAACATTGGACTACTAATGTTGGACTGCAAACTTGACAACTTATATCATAAACACGTAAATAAAAATATGATGTGAATTTATTTTTATCATACTTTGATATATATGTATATATTTATTATAGGTTCGTGAATCGATCCGTGGCTAAGTCTAATTTTCGACGAATTGAAAATTTGTGAAAGTGAGTTTCATTACTCCCTTTTTATATATATATTTTTGGGCTGAGAATACATGCACTGTTTTTATAAACTATTTTATGAAATGGACACAAGTACTTAAACTATATTCTATGGTTGGATTACGAATACCGAATATCGCCCCTTTTTAGCTTGGTAGCCTAAGAATTTGGAAAATGGCCCCTAATTGACGCGAATCCTAAAGATAGATCTATGGACCTTGACACATCCCATTCGGGTTATGAATGCTTTAGTAATTCGATTGATATATACTGATTGCGACCGTCGGTATATAGCATGCAGATTGTGAAATGCCTGTATGCGGGGGATATTCTATATGCATCTTGTTAGTTCGGTTACCAGGCGTTCACCATATGAATGATTTTATCTTTATGCAGGTTGCAAAATGCCTGTATAATGTTTATGAAAATGAAAATGAAAATCTTGTGGTCTATTAAAATGATGAAAACGATTGTTTATGTTAAACTAATGAACTCACTAACCTTTTGGTTGACACTTTTAAGCATGTTTATTCTCAGGACGAAAGAAATCTACCGCTGTGCTTTTACTCAAATTAAAGATATTACTTGGAGTCATTCATGGCATATTTCTAAAGACGTTGCATTCGAGTCGTTGAGTTCAAAAAGATTATTATTAAGTAAATGATAGATTAAGTCATTTATAATTTGGAGATATTATGAATTGATATGCATATTTGTCAACTATCGTTGTAATGAAAGAATGTCTTTTAAAAACGAATGCAATGTTTGTAAAACGTATCATATAGAGGTCAGTACCTCGTAATGGGACCAAATGTTATTGTATTCGTCCATATGGATTTGGAAGGGCCATTACAGTTGGTATCAAAGCGTTGGTCTTAGCGAACCAGGTCTTGCATTAGTGTGTCTAACTAATAGTTGTTATGATGCATTAGTGAGTCTGGACTTCGACCGTGTCTGCATGTCAAAAGTTTTGCTTATCATCTCTTGTCGGGAATTACCTGCTTAACATTCTTAATCTAGACACGTCTTACTGCATTGATTGCATGATTAGTGTATAGACAAAATTCATATCTTAGCGTATCTTTTACTGTAAACTTTGCTTGACAGCTTCCGAAAGTTCCTCCGTAATCTACAGGATCTTCTGTACTACATATAGGTATTCTATGTAATTAGAATATCATCCGATATCCGATAATCATTTCATATCGAAAATCCTTTATTTTAACCGTGTAAGATGAATTTCGCTACTAGTTCGAGTTCCTCAGAGTCTGACAGCTATTCCGATATGGATTTCTACCTGAGCTCCGAAAGCAGTGTAACCGGAATGGATCAACTAATTAGCCATCATCAATTCTGGATGAATTGGGGATGGGTTCGTAGTCGACTAAATCAATGGAGACAAGAAGAAGGCGATCCCTTCCATCCACCGAATTTCCCTCTTGGCGAAGAACCTGAAGCACTTACCAGCGAACCTGTTCGAAACACCATCTTCACCCTCATTTCCAGAATAGCTCGCAACGATTACGTAATATCTACTATTTTAAACCTTATTCATCCGCTCGTCTCAACCACCCATGATCCCGGAATAATAGAAAAAGTCAACGAGCTTCGCAATCGGGTAATCAATCTGGAGAATATGGTGCACAACTTACAAGCACCAGCAACACCACCGGCACCAACAGTACCACCAACATCAACAACGCCTGTACCACCAACAACAACATCCGCATCACCCGCCTCAACAATCCGTACCTCGAGCAAAATCTTCATCCAACATCTCTCATTTTTGTTCTATATATCGTTCCACATCAACATCATATGCCTCGTAGACACCAAGGAAAACCAATAGTGATAAATGATGAAGTATTGATTCATAACTTCATTGGAGAAATATTCCGCGGCGATTATGTAATCTCCAAAGTCTTAGGGATTATTTAATTCTAGTTCTAACCATAGATATGATGGATGTAGGAATAGGAATGATAGAGGATAGAGTAGAAACCCTGACAAAGGTTGATGCGTAATTTACAAGCTAGACTTGTTATATAAGCACCACCAGCAGAACCGCCAACATCACCAGCAGTATTACCAACACCAGCAACACCTGCAGCACTACAATATCTGCAAACTCCATAACCACCGACAATATCAATACCTCAATCAGAGTTATGATGTATTTACTCATTCTTTCCAAAGAGTTTATATATATTTATATATATATATATATAAATATATATATATATATATATATATATATATATATATATATATATATGTGAATTTAGAAATCATAATATATCTTTTCATACTAAGCTGATACGTGTGAATTTTGAAGGGTAAATACTACCTGATTAATTCACATTACTAAAATGCTATGATATACATCCTTCGTTAACAACCTAAATCTCTAATTCAGCTCAATGAACTCTATCCCCTAATAAACCAAGTGTATTATTCAGTTAGGTTTGATTTTACACTTTCATTTCAGATGTACCTGAAACCTTCTAGAAAATATCATTCGTGCCTTGCGGAATTCACAAGAATTCTACGAACACCATCATCTTCCACCGAGAAATATTTAAGTTCACAATTAATATGTTACACTGTACACTCTTCAATTATTCGATATTCATTATCTATACTCACTACTTTCACAACGATATATATTCTTCCATAGAAATCAGAACAACCATTTTCATTCAGATTCAATTACATATTCTTATTTTGACATATCAGAATCCAAGCCAGGTTATGACAGATAACATTACTCTTAAATCCTTACATCTTTCAAAACAATACTTTGAATTCAAAACTGTACTAGAACATCACTTTTATTCATAAACCCAGAAATATATTCATTTCATACAAAATCCTAAATGATTTCATCTTGAACATCACATGTATATTGACAATTACCACCTTCGATCAAACCCTTTATGATTCTTGAAAACACTTCAATTGATAATCAATTGAGAAGATGAACCAACCACATATTATCGACAGAAGAAAAGAGTTAAACTTATAGTCATACACCTGGAAAGCTCTCTAAACCTAAGTAAGACTTTAACACGTATCCGTGATAAATCCTTCTGTGATGACTCGGATTTTTTTGACTACTTGATTATACTATCTACATGATTTAATAATTCCGACTTGATAAGCAATGAATTTTAATAAGTCTTGAACCTCCGGAAAGAGTTTTACACAAGCTTTTGGTCACTCTTTTATTCCTACGAATCACGAACGTTATAACTTGTATTAATTATATATATGTATATATATATATATATATATATATATATATATATATATATATTTATTTAACTTGGAAATATGATAATTAAATATCTCATTAAGTATATTAACAAGGTATTATGTATGCATTTTCATACTATTAATTTAAATAGTTTTCGGACAATATATATGTTACTTTTTAAACGACGTAATTAACTTATGTTAAAATGTATTTACATACAATGTATTATGAGTATAAATACATCCTTAAAAGTATTGAATACACTTAATAATATACAAATACAGATAAGGGATAGCTATATTCGTATTTCCGTTCATTTTTCTCAAGAATTCTACTTGTATTTATACGGTATTTATACAGTATTTATATGGTATTTATATGCGTATTATATGCAGCTTCTAGAAGTATTTACTATTGGTATATACCAATAGAAATCTATAATTACGTATTTATACATTATTTATACGCGTATGATACACAGCTTCTAGAAGTATTTACTATTAGTATATACGAATAGAAATCTACAATTATTGATGTATTATATCATGCATGACCTAATGGTTTTTAACTTATCTTAGATATTTTTCACTAAAAATCAAATTTATGAGCCTATAAATAAGCACCATTTCTAACTCATTTTTACACATTCATTTTCCAAATTTTACTTACAATTTTCACACACACTTGCAAGAACTCTCTCATTTTTTTGTTCTACTACTTCTTTCCAGCAACTTTACATTCTAAACTTGAGGTAAAAACTCTACTTCAACTCTTGTTCAATACATATGTTTATAGTTATCTATATAAAAGTTTATAAACTAGAACATAGTTTAGTTGATTCTAAACTTGTTTGAAAAACAAATCTAATCTTTCTAGCTTAACTCTAATAACACTTATTTATATGTATTATGATGTTATATTAAGTTAATATAAGAACTTATAACTTGTACATATAAAAAACACCTTGAAACTTAACATATATTGTTTAATCTCCATTCGGTAAAAAGCGGGTTGTTTTGGGTTGGGAATTAAAAACCTATCTTAGACTTTGATTTTGAGACTAAGACTTTGGAAATATGTTAATATATGTAATTAAGACTTCCAGTAATTGTTTCATGATTTTAGACAAAGTGGAAGTATTTTATAAAAAATCATATATCGGGTGGATGCCGGGATTCTTCCAAATCTGACTAACGGCACAAAAAGAGGGTAAAACTCTAAAAATTACTACTTGGGCTGAACTTTTTGAATTGGTTTTAAAAAATTAACTTATTAATGAATCCATATCAATTTGGATCACTTTAAACGGAGTTGTAATGAATATTTGGCGAGCAAAACAAAATCTGCTAAAATTAACATTGTATGGACGAAATTCATCTTATAAAAACTATATTAACCATATCCTTGCTAAATTTTCCTATATCCTATATATATATTTGGACATGTTATCATTAGTATAACAAAATATTATAATCTTGATTAATTCCGAGATTGTATATATATAATAATCTTGGTACGTTCCATGACAATACGTATACAATACGTTTTGATAAATCCTAAGTCAACACGTCTCTGGATTGATGCAAGACAATATGTACACAATACGCCGTGGGGTAATTCTAAGATTATATATATATATATATATATATATATATATATATATATATATATATATATATATATATATATATATATATATATATATATATATATATATATATATATATATATATATATATATACCGATTATTGGACTGTTGGACTTTTCGGACTATTTTGGACTTTTCGGACTATTTTGGACTACTAACAATGGACTACTAACAAAGGACAACTAACAATGGACTACTAACATAAAATGTTAAAAAAATTATTGTATAAGTATTCTATGAACTTGCTATATTAATTTTGTTCACATGTATTATTATCTGAATCGTTATTATTGTTATAGGTTCGTGAATCCAAGAACGTCGGCTATATTTTAATAAGTTGGAAACTTGTTAAAACTATACTTTTACGACAGTGAGTATATAGTCCCATTTTTAAACTCCTCAAACATTTTGGGATGAGAATACATGCAGCTTTTGTTTTTCGAAATAGACACAAGTACTTAAATATATATTCTATGTTGAGTTGTACCTTTGTATATATCCCTAATAGTCTGGTAACTATTTGTTACATGTGGTTAACATGTAAGCGCGAATCCTATTGATAGATCTATTGGGTTTGACAACCCCACTCGGGCTAGTTAGCACTAGTTCATAACGGGTGTTTAGTACTTCGTTTTACTACACTTGGTACGGTGTAGAGATAACTTTGAAAAGGGAATATGCACGGAAAACATCTGTTAAGTATAGTTACTGGGCGCTCAACATGAAACGACCCGTCCATATTACTATAAACGCAGTACGTTATTCATTGGTCCCATAGCGAGGTATTTGACCTCTATATGATACGTTTTTAGAAAATATTGCCTTCGTTTCATAAAAAAACACACCATTATTATACATAATGCATGTTTTAAACAAGTGGGCGATTATTTAAGGAATAATCTCTATATTACATCGGTTTACAAATACTACACACGTGCCATAACAGTCGAATATATTACATGGCAAAGGTTTTATTGAATGCAACTCTTCATTTAAACAAAAGCATGAGACTCCATGCACAGCTTGCTCAGATAATGCAACAGCGGAAGACTTTCTTAAGGACCTGAGAATAAACATGCTTAAACAGTCAACACAAAGGTTGGTGAGATATATAGGTTTAAAGCTAGCATCGATATAAATATAGACCACAAGATTTCATAGTTATAAACATTTCAATGAAGATATTCTATAAGTTGTTGAGCGCTTCGGTAACCATACTTAACCAATAATGTGGCATATTCCCTTTATTATGAAATCTCCCTACACTATACCAAGTGTAGTAAAAACAAAGTACTATGCAACCGTTTACGATACTAGAGCGACTAGCCCGATTGGGGTTGTCAAACCCGATAGATCTATCAATAGGATTCGCGCTTATATGTTCTTACAACATGTAAATATTAGTTACCAAGCTATTAGGGAAGATATGCAAGGTGGTACAACTCAACGTAGAATATATTTTAAGTACTTGTGTCCATAGCGTAAAACATAAAATGCATGTATTCTCATCCCAAAATGTTTTTAGAGTTTAAAAATTGGACTATATACTCACGGTAGTAAAAGTATATTAATAATAAGTTTTCAACTTATTAAAAATATGGCCGTCGTCCTTGGATTCACGAACCTATAACAATAATAATGATTCAGATAATAATACGACATATGAATAAAATAAAGCAAGTTCGTAGAATACTTATATATTAATTTTTAACATTTTCATGTTAGTTGTCCTTTGTTAGTTGTCCTTTGTTAGTAGTCCAAATATAGTCCAATAGTCCAATAGTCCAACAGTCCAACAGTCCAATAATCGGTATGTATATATAATCTTAGAATTACCCCAAGGTGTATTATATATGTATTGTTATAGACTCAATCATGACCCATGGTATGCGTATTGTCTTAGAATTAACCCAGACGTATTGTGTACATGGTGTCTTTCGATTTATCCGAACGTATTGTATACGTATTGTCATGGAACATACCAAGATTATTATATATATACAATTTCGGAATTAACCAAGATTATAATATTTTGTTATACTAATGATAACAAGTCCAAATATATATAGGATATAGGAAAAGTTAGCAAGGATATGGTTAATATAGTTTTTATAAGATAAATTTCGTCCATATAAAGTTAATTTTAGCAAATTTTGTTTTGCTCGCCAAATATTCATTACAACTCCGTTTAAAGTGAATCAAATTGCTATGGATTCCTTAAGAAGTTAATTTTTTTAAAACAATTCGAAAAGTTCAGCGCAAGTAGTAATTTTTAGAGTTTTACCCTCTTTTTGTGCCGGTGGTCAGATTTGGAAGATCCCGGCATCCACCCGATATATGATTTTTGATAAAATACTTCCACTTTGTCTAAAATCATAAAAAATTACTGGAAGTCTTATTTACATATATTAACATATTTCCAAAGTCTTAGCCTCGAACTTAAAGTCTAAGATAGGTTTTTAATTCCTAACCCAAAACAGCCCGCTTTTTACCGAATGGAGATTAAGCGCTATATGTTAAGTTTCAAGGTGTTTTTCATATGTAAAAGTTATAAGTTCTTATATTAACTTAATATAACATCATAATACATGTAAATAAGTGTTATTAGAGTTAAGTTAGAAAGATTAGATTAGTTTTTCAAACAAGTTTAGAATCAACTAAACTATGTTCTAGTTTATAAACTCTTATATAGATAGCTATAAACATATGTATTGAACAAGAGTTGAAGTAGAGTTTTTACCTCAAGTTTAGAATGTAAAGTTGCTAGAAAGAAGTAGTAGAACAAAACTTGAGAGAGTTCTTGCAAGTGTGTGTGAAAATTGGAAGTAAAATTTGGAAAATGAATGTGTAAAAATGAGTTAGAAATGGTGCTTATTTATAGGCTCATAAATTTGGTTTTTAGTAAAAAATATCTAAGATAAGTTAAAAATCATTAGGTCATACATGACATAATACATCAATAACTGTAGATTACTATTCGTATATACCAATAGTAAATACTTCTAGAAGCTGCATATAATACGCGTATAAATACCGTATAAATACGTAATTGTAGATTTCTATTGATATATACCAATAGTAAATACTTATAGAAGCTGCATATAATACGCGTATAAATACAGTATAAATACTATATAAATATCGTATAAATACGAGTAGAATTCTTGAGAAAAATGAACGGAAAATATGAATATAGATATTCCTTATTTGTATATTATTAAGTGTATTCAATACTTTTACTGATGTATTTATACTCATAATATATTGTATGTAAATACATTTTAACATAAGTTAATTACGTCATTTAAAAAGTAACATATATATTGTCCGAAAACTCTTTAAATTAATAGTATGAAAATGTATATATAATACCTTGTTAATATACTTAATGAGATATTAAATTATCATATTTTCAAGTTAAATATATATATATATATATATAATTAATACAAGTTATGACGTTCGTGAATCGTAGGAATAAAAGGGTAGTCAAATGCTTATATAAAACTCTTTCCGGAGGTTCAAGACTTATTAAAATTCATTGTTTATCAAGTCGGAAATATTAAATCATGTAAATAGTATAATCAAGTAGTCGGAAAAATTCGGGTCATCACAGTACCTACCCGTTAAAGAAATTTCGTCCCGAAATTTGAAGTAGTACCTATTCAATGGGCGGTGTTTGTAAACAGATGTGGATACTTCTGTTTCATCTGGTCCTCTCTTTCCCAAGTGAACTCGGGACCTCTTCGAGCATTCCAACGAACCTTAACTATAGGTATGTTGCTTTGCTTGAGCTTTTTGACTTCACGGTCCATGATTTCAAGAGGAACAGTGAGGTCTTCTTTTGCAAGGCATTTCCTTAGGTTCGAAAAGTGAAAGGTATTGTGTACTCCAGCTAGTTGTTGTGGTAGCTTAAGTTTATAAGCCACTGGTCTAATACGTTCGATGATCTTGAATGGTCCTACGTATCTTGGGTTTAGTTTACCCCTCTTACCAAAGCGTATCACACCTTTCCATACTGACACCTTTAACATAACCATGTCATAAACCTGAAATTCCAATGGCTTCCTTCGAACATCGGCATAGCTCTTTTGACGACTTTGGGCGGTCTTTAATCTCTCCTTGATTTGAACAATCTTTTTTGTAGTCCCCTGTATGATCTCGAGACCAGTTAGTTGTCGGTCTCCTACTTCATACCAACAGATCGGGGATCTACACTTTCTTCCATAAAGTGCTTCAAATGGTGCAACTTTAATACTCGTATGGTAACTGTTGTTATATGAGAATTCTGCTAATGGTAGATATTTATACCATCCGTGTCATAACCCGTCCTTAACCATAAGAACGAGTTAGATAACGTATGATTTCATTGCGAGGTATTGACCTCTATATGCGATATTTTTAAAAGAACAACTGCATTTATTTTACATTACAAACCATAACTCTTATTTTAATACAAGCTTTAGACAATAAAAAGATGATTATCGTTTAGCGATAATCTTAGACTTACAAACTTTACATGTGATGATAACAATACGATTTCTAGCATATTTTACATTACAATTCCTCGGATATGCAGTTTTATTTTTGACACAAATATGCATACTCAAGATCTTGCTTAAATTCAACATGTTGCAGCGGAAGCTTCTAATTATCACCTGAGAATGAACATGCTTAAAACGTCAACATAAAGTTGGTGAGATATAGGTTTAATGCCGGCAGCAATATATATATATAGACCACAAGATTTCATATATAAACATTTTAATAAAAATATTCTAAGTGGTTGAGCACTTGGTAACCATACTTAACATTTAATCACGTCGCATATTCCCTTTATTATGAAATCTTATTACACCGTACCAAGTGTAGTCACGAAACGAAGTACTGTGCAACCGTTGAATACTGGTCGTCCAGTCCGGTTGGGGTTATCAGGCCCGATAGATCTATCAACAGGATTCGCGTTTACAATACCGCTGTAAATAATAGTTACCAAGCTACAGGGAAGTATGCCAGTGGTACAACTCAACGTAGAATATATTTTTCAGTTACTTGTGTCCATATCGTAAAACATAAAATACATGTATTCTCATCCCGAAATATTTAGAGTTTAAAAGTGGGACTATATACTCACTTTTGCCTTGAAGATATATATATTTTGACTTGGTCTCCGATTGATATCACGAACCTATCCATATATAATATATCAATATATTTTCATTTTAAACAATCGTCACATATATATACTTATAATACTTTTAATGTCTTCTTAGTCCGTAGTTAGCAATTCAATTTTAATGGTTCATATTTAGGTGTTTAATAAATAAATAAAACCCCATCGTATTCGTATTGGTCGGGATTAATCTTGACCCACGGTACCGGTGTTGTCAAATGACGTGTTGCGTACATAAAGTACCGGTGTTGTCAAATGACGTGTTGCGTACAATCATGGGATCTTATGATTAATCTTCTCGTATTGTTTACGGGTGATCCTGAAATATATAAAATTAAATTATGAGTACATATATATAAAATATCATGTTATTTTAGAAAGATGTGATTTATTTAATTTTTCTCCAATTATTTTCGTGGCTAAACTAGTTTTGGATATCCGATTTTGTTTTGGTCATAGTTTCTTCGTTACAACTCCGTTTTCGTTGGTTCAACTTGCCACTTCCTTGGATCGAGTCCCTCTTTAAGAATATGAACTGTAAATACCTTAGTTTGTATTCGAAATCACAGGTCATAGGTCAAACTTTGGTGAAACTTATGAAGTTAATCATTTTCCATCATGTAAACAACCTTAAATGATTATTTTTCTAAAATACTTATACTTTGAGTTAAATCATGAAATTTTTATGTGTTAACATATTCATAAGAAATATCATTTTTCCAGAATATAAACCTCCAATTCAAAGTTCAAGATGGTTTTTAATTATCCAACCCAAAACAGCCCCCGGTTGCACTCCGACGTCGTAAATTCAGTTTTTAAGGTGTTCTTTGAAAAACCAAGTTTTACCTTGTTAAGTTAGCATATATTTATGATATATTACAGGTCTTGAAGTATTTTAAAAGTTAAGTTAGAAGGATCTATTTAGTTTGCAAACAAGTTTGAAATCATTCAAACTATGTTCTTGTTGTTAAAATTGTATACCATAAAATAAGATAGCTATATATATATGAATCGAATAAGGTTATGAACAAAGTTACTACCTCAAGTTACTTGGACAAGATTGCTGTAAAAGAGGAGTAAAAACCTAGAACCAAAAGAGTGATGGAGTTGAATGAAAGATTGGAAGTAAACTTGTGTTCTTGGAAGGATTCTTGAAGTGTTTTTGTAAGAGTTTTCTTATGATGATTAAGGCTTGTTTCTATGGCTAGATCTTCATGGTTTCTTGCTGAATTGATGAGGGTTTCTTATGGCTTTCAAGTAGGTGTGTTAGAGAGTAATTTGGAAGTGATAATGGTGAACTAGAATTGATATGGGGAAGGCCATATAAAACGTGAATGGGGGGGGGGGGACATGGACAAGTTTCCTTTTGTTATTTTGTATGACTTTCAATGCTAGCATCCAATTTCTAATTACCTTATACATAAGGCATGAACAAGGGCTGGTTGGTGGTGATTTGATGTGTATATACCAATAGTAAATACGTATAGAAGCTAGGTATGATACGAGTACATATACTTTAGATATACGTATAGAAATCTTGTGAAAACGGAATGAGGATTCAAATATAGCTATCTTTTGTGAATACACTTATATTGTTTTATGTATTTAAGTCCTTAAAAGTGATTAAATACATTACATATACGATATATGTATAAACATTATAGGTCATAAGTATTTATGTCAAATAACGTTACGTATGGTTATTGTTTTGAAAACTTAAGTTAGTAGTTTCAAAATATACTTATAACTTATTGTTATTAATACAAAATGAGGTATTACAACATCCTTAGATCATGTTAAATATGTATATATACATATATATACACAAACGTATAATTATCATATGTTATATAGTTCGTGATATCATCGGTCAACTAGACGGTCAAACGTTGTATAAAACTCTTTTCAAAAACATAAGTCTCAACAATTTAGATTGCTTATCATGTTGGTAAGGTTTAATTTATGTAAATATTAATCTTATAAGTATAAATTGATCGAAAAAGTCCGGGTCATTACAGTACCTAGCCGTTAAATAAATTTCGTCCCGAAATTTTAAAATTGTACCTATTTTGCGTCATCGAGAAACAAGTGTGGATACTTTTGTTTCATCTGATCCTCTCGTTCCCAAGTAAACTCAGGACCTCTTCAAGTATTCCAACAAACCTTAACGATCGGTATGTTGCTCTGCTTGAGCCGTTTAACTTCACGGTCCATGATCTCGATTGGTTCTTCTATGAATTGTAGTTTCTCGTCAACTTGAATTTCTTCAATAGGAATGGTGAGGTCTTCCTTTGCAAGACACTTTTTAAGGTTCGAGACGTGAAATGTATTATGTACTCTGGCGAGTTGTTGCGGTAACTCGAGTCGATAAGCTACCGGTCCGATGCGTTCGATAATTTTGAACGGGCCTACATACCTTGGGTTTAGTTTACCCCTTTTTCCAAAACGTATTACACCTTTCCAAGGTGACACCTTTAGCATAACCATGTCACCGATCTGAAACTCTAATGGTTTCCTTCGGACATCGGCGTAGCTCTTTTGGCGACTACGGGCTGTTTTCAATCTCTCCTTGATTTGTACTATCTTCTCAGTCATTTCGTGTATGATCTCGGGACCAGTTAATTGTCGATCTCCTACTTCATTCCAACAAATAGGAGATCTACACTTCCTTCCGTACAATGCTTCGAATGGCGCAGCTTTTATGCTCGCATGATAACTATTATTATACGAGAATTCTGCTAATGGTAGATATTTATCCCATCCGTTTCCAAAATCGATCACACATGCCCTGAGCATGTCTTCAAGAGTCTGAATTGTTCTTTCACTCTGCCCATCGGTTTGCGGATGATATGTTGTACTCATATCCAAACGAGTTCCTAGTGCCTCCTGTAGTGATTGCCAGAACTTTGAGGTAAATCTACTATCACGATCAGATATAATGGAAATAGGTATTCCATGCCTTGAAACTATTTCCTTTATATATAATCGTAATAATTTCTCCATTCTATCCGTTTCCTTTATAGGCAAGAAATGTGCAGATTTGGTAAGACGATCAACAATCACCCAAATGGTGTCGTATCCCTAGGCAGTCTTTGGTAACTTCGTGATGAAATCCATGGTAATACCATCCCATTTCCATTCTGGGATTTCTGGTTGTTGAAGTAATCCTGACGGCTTCTGGTGTTCTGCTTTGACTTTGGAACAAGTTAAACACTCCCCAACATATGTTGCAACGTCTGTCTTTAAATTAGGCCACCAATAATGTGTCTTAAGATCTTGATACATCTTTCCAACTCCAGGATGTATCGAGTATCTTGTCTTATGTGCCTCATTCAATATTAACTTCCTTAATCCACCCAACTTTGGTACCCAAATACGGTTTTCAAAATATCGAATTCCATCTTCCCGCACAATGAGTTGTTTCCCATACTTCTTCATTATTTCATTTCCTATGTTTTCTTTAGAAAGAGCTTCCCGTTGAGCCTCTTTGATTTGTGAGTTGAGATTCATGCGAATTTTTATGTTCATTGCTCGTACTCGAATTGGTTCTCGTTCCTTTCTGCTTAAAGCGTCGGCCACTACATTCGCTTTCCCGGGATGATAGCGAATCTCACAACCGTAGTCGTTTATCAGCTCGACCCACCTACGTTGCCTCATGTTCAGCTGTTTCTGATCGAAAATATGTTGAAGACTTTTATGATCAGTAAACACAGTGCATCTAACCCCATATAAGTAGTGTCTCCATATCTTCAACGCAAACACGACTACTCCCAGTTCTAGATCATGCGTCGTATAATTCTGCTCGTGAATCTTCAATTGTCGGGATGCGTATGCAATAACTTTCTTTCGTTGCATAAGAACACAACCAAAACCTTGTCGCGAAGTGTCACAATATATTTCAAAATCATCGTTCCCTTCAGGAAACGATAAAATAGGCGCCGTAGTTAACTTCTTCTTCAGTAATTGAAATGCGTTCTCCTGCTCCGAGGCCCATTCGTATTTCTTCCCTTTTTGCGTTAATGCTGTCAACGGCTTAGCTATTCGGGAAAAATCTTGAATAAACTTTCTATAATAACCGGCTAAACCCAAAAATTGGTGTATCTGCATTGGTGTTTTAGGAGTCTCCCATTTTTCAATGGCCTCAATTTTAGCCGGATCAACCTGAATTCCTTTGCTACTAACAACGTGACCAAGAAATTGCACTTCTTTCAACCAAAAAGCACACTTAGAAAATTTAGCGTATAGCTGTTCTTTTCTCAACAACTCTAATATTAACCTTAAATGCTGCTCATGCTCTTGCTCACTCTTGGAATAGATAAGAATGTCATCAATGAAAACAATAACAAACTTATCTAAATATGGACTACAAACTCGATTCATGAGGTCCATGAATACAGCTGGCGCATTCGTCAATCCAAACGGCATGACCAAAAATTAGTAATGACCGTAACGTGTCCGAAAAGCAGTTTTCGGTATATCTTCTTCTTTGACGCGTAATTGATGATAGCCCGATCTTAGGTCAATTTTTGAGTACACACATGATCCTTGCAGTTGATCAAATAAGTCATCAATTCTCGGTAGTGGATACCGATTCTTGATAGTTAACTTATTTAATTCACGATAATCTATACACATCCTAAAAGATCCATCTTTCTTTTTAACAAATAGAATCGGAGCTCCCCACGGTGAAGTACTTGGTCGTATGAATCCACGATCCAGTAATTCTTTTAACTGACTCTGAAGTTCTTTTAACTCGGACGGTGCAAGTCTATATGGAGCACGGGCAACTGTTGCAGCTCCTGGTACTAAATCTATTTGAAATTCTACAGATCTAAATGGAGGTAATCCCGGCAACTCTTCCAGAAAAACTTCAGGAAAATCTCTTGCCACAGGCACGTCGTTGATGCACTTCTCTTTTTCTTTCTTTTCGACTTTATTAACATGTGCTAGAATAGCATAATATCCCTTTTCTAAACACTTCTTGGCTTTCAAACAGCTAATGAGTTTTAGCTTTGAGTTACCCTTCTCTCCATAAATCATCACCGGCATTTTATCCTTACAAGGAATGGGAATTGCCTTCTTGGCACACACAACTTCAGCTCCTACTTTGGACATCCAGTCCATGCCGACTATTACATCAAAACTTCCTAATTCTACGGGTATTAAGTCAATTTTAAATGTTTCTCCAGCTAAATTTATTTTACAATCACGGCAAATTTTATCGGCTTTAATTAGTTTACCATTAGCTAACTCAATCATGTACTTAGCATCTAGAGGTAATGATGAACAATTCAATTTAGCGTAAAAGCCTCTACTCACGTAACTTCTATCGGCACCAGTATCAAATATAATAGATGCGGATAAGTTATTAATGGTAAACGTACCCGTAACAAGCTCCGGGTCTTCACACGCCTCTCTAGCATTAATAACAAATGCTCTTCCACGTGCAGATCCATTATTCTTCTCTGGATTCGGACACTGGCTCTTATAGTGACCTTGTTTTCCACACCCATAACAAGTAATGGTAGCCAAAGCAGTTCTATTTGCATTGGTGGCAGGAGTCTTGGTACCATTTGTATTTGTAACGAGGGCCCTACAATCTTCAGCAAGATGACCCTTTCGATTACATTTGTTGCATATCACATTACAGTAACCAGAGTGATGTTTGTGGCATCGGTTACATAAAGGATTTTGTCCTTTGTAACCAAAGCTTAAACCACTACCCGCACCTTGCGTGATTTCTTGTTTCTTAAAAGATTGTTGTTGGTTACCTCGATCATAATTTCCATTCCACTTTCTTTTGTTACCTGATACCTTCACATCAGTATTGGATACTTTCTTATCCATGATGACCTGATCCATTAGCTCGTTTGCCATGGTTATAGCTTCATGAATTGTCTTTGGTTTCGATACTGTAACATTTGCCTTGACCTTTTTAGGCAAACCATCTTTGTACATTTCAATCTTCCGTTCTTCGGTTGGAACCAATTCAGGACATAGCAAAACTAATTCCATGAATCGCTGATTGTAGTTGGTGATTTCAGTACCAATAACCTTCAGAATTCGTAATTCATCTTCCAACTTCCTAACCTTGTTCCTTGGACAATATTCGTTGATTAACATTGTTTTGAATTCTTCCCATGGAGTATCATAAGTTACATCTCCTCCTACAGCCTTCACAAAATTTTTCCACCACGTGAGTGCACTATCTTGTAAAGTGCACGATGCATACTTGGTCATGTCCTTTTCAACACAACCACTGATTTTAAACACAGTCTCCATTTTTTCTATCCACCGGGTTAAACTGATCGGTCCTTCTGTTCCACTGAATGATGAGGGCTTGCAAGCTTGAAAAGTTTTGTAGGTGCATCCTACACGAGGATTTGGGTTAACTGCAGCAGCTCTTGCAGCCTCGACCCATAACATTCTGTCGTTTACTCGCTGGTTGATGAATTCCTCGACTTCTTGTTCCGTCATTCGATTCAATCGCGCCATATTCTTCTATAAGAATGAAAAGAAAATAATTATTCACATGGAATATTATAGATGTAGTGTATATTTACAGTACATTATAGCTTATTAATAATATGAACCAGGTATTATTATAAAAGCCTTTTCTTCTTATTAGCGTTTTATAATTATATCTAGGGTAGTACCTACCCGTTAATGTTCATACTTAATAGCTTAGTACAGAACCAATTACTACTATCTAAATAATATTTAACCATGGAAAATTATTGCATTTCATACTTCACTATTTTACATATGCTTATCTTACATCGAACATTAAGCAAACCACACTAATAATATTATACAAAACATTATATGATCCCATGGTTTAATACGGCAGCGCATCGTTTGGTCTATTTTCTAGGACGTTTAGGTTCAATGAATCGCTTAACGCTTATCCTAGCTGTCTGCCTATATTTTGGCTGTGGAGCTGAAGAACTGGATGCCGGGATAGAACGAATAGGAATAGTGGGAATAGGGGTGGTAGTGTCTAGTGGAGTTGGTGCCACATCATCCTTACTAAACTCGGGATTTGAATTTTCTAATTCATTAGCCTTTCGTTTCTTTCCTAGTTCGAACTTGTCTTTTGTAATTTCCTGTATTTCTTCCTCGGGTTCACTTTCCTCCTCGGGTTCACTTTCCTCCTCGGGTTCACTTTCCTCCTCGGGTTCACTTTCCGGGTTCTCTATAGTCGGTTCATCCGGAATTTGTGAGTCTTCCCCAAAGATATTATTTTCGTCATCGGATAGGTTAATGACTGGAACACCATCTGAAGATTCTGGTTCGGAGTCGCTGAATGTGATAACAAGTTTTGAGCCCGACATCTATCACACAACAACTAACCCATTAGTACAACATAATATTTACATATAAATTTTAACCAACAATGATAAGCAATGGTTTTTAAATCAGACCCGGTCAAAGTCCAGACTTACTAATGTATCCTAACGACTTATCAGTTAGACACACTAATTCAAACCTGGTTCGCTAAGACCACCGCTCTGATACCACATGTCATAACCCGTCCTTAACCATAAGAACGAGTTAGATAACGTATGATTTCATTGCGAGGTATTGACCTCTATATGCGATATTTTTAAAAGAACAACTGCATTTATTTTACATTACAAACCATAACTCTTATTTTAATACAAGCTTTAGACAATAAAAAGATGATTATCGTTTAGCGATAATCTTAGACTTACAAACTTTACATGTGATGATAACAATACGATTTCTAGCATATTTTACATTACAATTCCTAGGATATGCAGTTTTATTTTTGACACAAATATGCATACTCAAGATCTTGCTTAAATTCAACATGTTGCAGCGGAAGCTTCTAATTATCACCTGAGAATGAACATGCTTAAAACGTCAACATAAAGTTGGTGAGATATAGGTTTAATGCCGGCAGCAATATATATATATATAGACCACAAGATTTCATATATAAACATTTTAATAAAAATATTCTAAGTGGTTGAGCACTTGGTAACCATACTTAACATTTAATCACGTCGCATATTCCCTTTATTATGAAATCTTACTACACCGTACCAAGTGTAGTCACGAAACGAAGTACTGTGCAACCGTTGAATACTGGCCGTCCAGTCCGGTTGGGGTTGTCAGGCCCGATAGATCTATCAACAGGATTCGCGTTTACAATACCGCTGTAAATAATAGTTACCAAGCTACAGGGAAGTATGCCAGTGGTACAACTCAACGTAGAATATATTTTTCAGTTACTTGTGTCCATATCGTAAAACATAAAATACATGTATTCTCATCCCGAAATATTTAGAGTTTAAAAGTGGGACTATATACTCACTTTTGCCTTGAAGATATATATATTTTGACTTGGTCTCCGATTGATATCACGAACCTATCCATATATAATATATCAATATATTTTCATTTTAAACAATCGTCACATATATATACTTATAATACTTTTAATGTCTTCTTAGTCCGTAGTTAGCAATTCAATTTTAATGGTTCATATTTAGGTGTTTAATAAATAAATAAAACCCCATCGTATTCGTATTGGCCGGGATTAATCTTGACCCACGGTACCGGTGTTGTCAAATGACGTGTTGCGTACATAAAGTACCGGTGTTGTCAAATGACGTGTTGCGTACAATCATGGGATCTTATGATTAATCTTCTCGTATTGTTTACGGGTGATCCTGAAATATATAAAATTAAATTATGAGTACATATATATAAAATATCATGTTATTTTAGAAAGATGTGATTTATTTAATTTTTCTCCAATTATTTTCGTGGCTAAACTAGTTTTGGATATCCGATTTTGTTTTGGTCATAGTTTCTTCGTTACAACTCCGTTTTCGTTGGTTCAACTTGCCACTTCCTTGGATCGAGTCCCTCTTTAAGAATATGAACTGTAAATACCTTAGTTTGTATTCGAAATCACAGGTCATAGGTCAAACTTTGGTGAAACTTATGAAGTTAATCATTTTCCATCATGTAAACAACCTTAAATGATTATTTTTCTAAAATACTTATACTTTGAGTTAAATCATGAAATTTTTATGTGTTAACATATTCATAAGAAATATCATTTTTCCAGAATATAAACCTCCAATTCAAAGTTCAAGATGGTTTTTAATTATCCAACCCAAAACAGCCCCCGGTTGCACTCCGACGTCGTAAATTCAGTTTTTAAGGTGTTCTTTGAAAAACCAAGTTTTACCTTGTTAAGTTAGCATATATTTATGATATATTACAGGTCTTGAAGTATTTTAAAAGTTAAGTTAGAAGGATCTATTTAGTTTGCAAACAAGTTTGAAATCATTCAAACTATGTTCTTGTTGTTAAAATTGTATACCATAAAATAAGATAGCTATATATATATGAATCGAATAAGGTTATGAACAAAGTTACTACCTCAAGTTACTTGGACAAGATTGCTGTAAAAGAGGAGTAAAAACCTAGAACCAAAAGAGTGATGGAGTTGAATGAAAGATTGGAAGTAAACTTGTGTTCTTGGAAGGATTCTTGAAGTGTTTTTGTAAGAGTTTTCTTATGATGATTAAGGCTTGTTTCTATGGCTAGATCTTCATGGTTTCTTGCTGAATTGATGAGGGTTTCTTATGGCTTTCAAGTAGGTGTGTTAGAGAGTAATTTGGAAGTGATAATGGTGAACTAGAATTGATATGGGGAAGGCCATATAAAACGTGAATGGGGGGGGACATGGACAAGTTTCCTTTTGTTATTTTGTATGACTTTCAATGCTAGCATCCAATTTCTAATTACCTTATACATAAGGCATGAACAAGGGCTGGTTGGTGGTGATTTGATGTGTATATACCAATAGTAAATACGTATAGAAGCTAGGTATGATACGAGTACATATACTTTAGATATACGTATAGAAATCTTGTGAAAACGGAATGAGGATTCAAATATAGCTATCTTTTGTGAATACACTTATATTGTTTTATGTATTTAAGTCCTTAAAAGTGATTAAATACATTACATATTGTAACGACCCGTACTTTTTCGATCATTCTATACTTATAAGATTAATATTTACATAAATTAAACCTTGCCAACATGATAAGCAATCCAAATTGTCGAGACTTATATTTCCGAAAAGAGTTTTACACAACGTTTGACCGTCTAGTTTGACCGATGATATCACGAACTATACAATATATGATAATTATACGTTTGTGTATATATATGTATATATACATATTTAACATGATTAAAGAATGTTTTAATACCTCATTTTATATTAATAACAACAAGTTATATGTGTATTTTGAAACTACTAACTTAAGTTTTCAAAACGATAACAATACGTAACGTTATTTGACATATATACTTAAGACTTATAATGTTATACATATATTGTATAAGTAATGTATTTAATTACTTTTAAAGACTTAAATACATAAAACCATATAAGTGTATTCACAAAAGATAGCTATATTTGAATCCTCATTCCATTTTTCACAAAATTTCTATACGTATACCTAGAGTATTTATACTCGTATCATACCTAGCTTTTATACGTATTTACTAATAGTAAATACACATCAAATCACCACCTAATCAGCTCCTATACTTGCCCTCATCAAGAGGGAACTTCTTTTTGACATCTAGCTTCAATAATTATACAAAAATACAAGTAGAAATTTTGTTTTTGTCCCCCCCATGATCACGCCACCACCACCTTAAATACATGCATGCATTTCAAGATTTTGATCCATTTTTACTTCAAGTCTTTAGCTAAAAACACCTACACTCTCAAGAACATTAAACACCATAAACATTCAGTAACTTACCAAGAAGATCTAGCTTCAAAAACCTTACTTAAATCACCATAAGAAAACCATACAACAACACTTCAAGAAAACCTTCCAAGAACACCGACTTACTTCCAATCTTTCATCCACTTCCATCACCCTTTTGATTCTAGCTTCTTACTCCTCTTTTACAGCAACTTTATCCAAGGAACTTGAGGTAGAATCTATGTTCATAACCTTATTCGATTCATATATATATAGCTATCTTATTTTGTGGTACAAAAGTTTAACAACAAGAACATAGTTTGAATGTTTTCAAACTTGTTTGCAAACTAAATAGATCCTTCTAACTTAACTTTTAAAATACTTCAAGACATGTAACATAACTTATTTATATGTTAATTTAACAAGGTAAAACTTGGTTTTTCAAAGTATAAGTATTTTTAGAAAAATAATCATTTGAGGTTGTTTACATGATGGAAAATGATTAACTTCATATGTTTCACTAATGTTTCACTTATGCCGTATGATTTTGAATACAAACCAAGGTATTTACAGTTCATAGTCTTAAAGAAGAACTCGATCCAAGAAGATGGCAATTTGAATCAACGAAAACGGATTTGTAACGAAGAAACTATGACCGAAACAAAATTGGTTATCCTAGATCATTTCAACTACGGGATCAATTGGAAAAAAAATGATATAAATCACATATTTCTAAGATAACATGATATTTTATATATATGTACTTATAATTCAATTTTATATGGTTCAGGATCACCCGTAAACAATACGAGAAGATTAATCATAAGATCCCATGATTGTACGCAACACGTCATTTGACAACACCGGTACTTTATGTACGCAACACGTCATTTGACAACACCGGTACCATGGGTCAAGATTAATCTCGACCAATACATATACGATGGGGTTTTATTTATTTCGTTGGGGGTTTTATTTATTTCATTGCGGGTATATTAAACATCTAAAAATGAACCATTAAAATTGAATTACTAACAACGAACTGCTAACTACGGACTAAGGAGATATTCAAAATATTAAAAGTATAACAAGTATATATATATATAACGTTTGTTTTAAAATGAAAACATATTGATATATTATATATGGATAGGTTCGTGATATCAACCGGAAGACCGAGTCAAATTATTTATATCATCAAGACAAGAGTGAGTATATAGTCCCACTTTTAAACTCTAAATATTTCGGGATGAGAATACATGTATTTTATGTTTTACGATATGGACACAAGTAACTGAAAATTATGTTCTACGTTGAGTTGTACCACTGGCATACTTCCCTGTAGCTTGGTAACTAATATTTACAGCGGTATTGTAAACGCGAATCCTGTTGATAGATCTATCGGGCCTGACAACCCCAACCGGACTGGACGACCAGTATTCAACGGTTGCACAGTACTTCGTTTTGTGACTACACTTGGTACGGTGTAGTAAGATTTCATATTAAAGGGAATATGCGACGTGAAAATGTTAAGTATGGTTACCAAGTGCTCAACCACTTAGAATACTTTTATTGAACTGTTTATATACGAAATCTTGTGGTCTATATATATATTGCTGCCGGCATTAAACCTATATCTCACCAACTTTATGTTGACCTTTTAAAACATGTCTATTCTCAGGTGATTTCTAAAGTTTCCGCTGCATCATGTTGGATCTAACCAGGATCTTGCGTACGCATGTTTGTGTCAAAAATAAAACTGCATATCCGAGATGTTGTATTGTAAAATATGCTAGAAACCGTGTTGTTGTCATCATTTGTAAAGTTTGTAAGTCGAAGATTATCGCTAAACGTTAATCTTATTTTTATTGTCTTAAGCTTGTAACAAAAATAATGGTTATGGTTTGTAATGTATAATATATGCAGTTTTCTTTCAAAATGTCTCATATAGAGGTCAATACCTCGCAATGAAATCATACGTTATCTAACGCGTTCTTATGGTTAAGGACGGGTTATGACATGTGGTATCAGAGCGTTGGTCTTAGCGAACCAGGTTTGCATTAGTGTGTCTAACCGAGAAGTCGTTAGGATACATTAGTAAAGTCTGGACTTTGACCGGGTCTGATTTTAAAAACCATTGCTTATCACTGTTGGTTAAAAATTTATATGTAAATATTATGTAAGTACTAATGGGTTAGTTGTTATGTGATAGATGTCGGGCTCGAAACTTATTATCACATTCAGCGACTCCGAATCAGAACCTTCAGATTGTGTTTCAGTCATTAACATATCCGATGACGAAAGTGGTATTTTTGGGGAAGACTCACAATTTCCGGATGAACCAACTATAGAAATATCGGAAAGTGAACCCGAGGAGGAAAGTGAACCCGAAGAGGAAAGTGAACCCGAAGAAGAAAGTGAACCCGAGGAAGAAATACTAGAAATTACGAAAGAAAAATTCGATCAAGGAAAGAAACGAAAAGCGAATGAATTAGAAAATTCAAATCCCGAACTTAGTGAGAATGACGTAGCACCAATTCCACTCAACACTACCACCCCTATTCCCGCTATTCCTATTAGTGCTATCCCCGCATCTAGTTCTTCGGCTCCTCAGCCAAAACGTAGGCAGACAGCTAGGATAAGCGTTAGGCCATTCATTGGAACTAAACGCCCTAGAAAATAGACCGAACGATGCACTGCCGTATTAAGCCATGGAATCATATAATGTTTTGTATAATATTATTAGTGTGGTTTGCTTAAAGTTTGATGTAAGATAAGCATATGTAAAATAGCGAAGTATGAAATGCAATAATTTTCCATGGTTAAGTATTATTTAGATTGTAGTAATTGATTCTGTACTAAGCTATTAAGTATGAACATTAACGGGTAGGTACTACCCAAGATATAATTATAAAACGCTAATAAGAAGAAAAGGCTTTTATAATAATACCTGGTTCATATTATTAACAAGCTATAAATGTACTATAAATACACACTACATCTATAATATTCCATGTGAATAATTATTTTCTTTCATTAGGAAATGGCGCGATTGAATCGAATGACGGAACAAGAACTCGAGGAACTCATCAACCAGCGAGTGAACGATAGAATGCTATGGGTCGAAGCTGCAAGAGCTGCTGCAGTTAACCCAAATCCTCGTGTAGGATGCTCCTACAAGACGTTTCAAGCTTGCAAGCCATCATCATTCAGTGGAACGGAAGGACCGATCGGTTTAACCCGATGGATAGAAAAGATGGAGACGGTGTTCAAAATCAGTGGTTGTGATGAAAAAGACATGACCAAGTTTGCATCGTGCACTTTACAAGATAGTGCACTCACATGGTGGAAGAATTATGTGAAGGCGGTAGGAGGAGATGTAGCTTATGATACTCCATGGGAAGAATTCAAAGCGATGATAATCACCGAGTATTGTCCAAGGAATGAGGTTATTAAGTTAGAAGATGAGTTACGAAGTTTGAAGGTGGTTGGTACTGAAATCACCAACTACAATCAGCGATTCATGGAATTGGTTTTACTATGTCCTGAATTGGTTCCAACCGAAGCACGGAAGATTGAAATGTACAAAGGTGGTTTGCCCAAAAAGGTCAAGGCAAACGTTACGGCATCGAAACCTAAAACAATTCATGAAGCTATAACCATGGCGAACGAGCTAATGGATCAGGTCATTTTGGACAAGAAAGCATTCAATACTAAGGTGAAGGTATTGGGGAACAAGAAAAAGTGGAATGGAGGTTATGATCGAGGTAACCAACAACAACCTTATAAGAAACAAGAAACCACGAAAGGTGCGGGTAGTGGTTCAGGCTTTGCTTACAAAGGACAAAGTCCTTTATGCAACCGTTGTCACAAACATCATTTTGGTTACTGTAGTGTGTTGTGCACTAAATGCAATAGACAGGGACATCTTGCTGAAGATTGTAAGGCTCTCGTTACAAATGGTAACAAGACTCCTGCCACCAACGCAAATAGAACTGCTTTGGCTAACATTACTTGTTTTGGGTGTGGAAAACAAGGTCACTATAAGAGCCAGTGCCCGAATCCAGAGAAGAATATCGGACCTGCACGTGGAAGAGCGTTTGTTATTAATGCTAGAGAGGCACGAGAAGACCCGGAGCTTGTTACGGGTACGTTTACCATTAATAACTTATCAGCATCTATTTTATTTGATACTGGCGCCGATAGAAGTTACGTGTGTATAAATTTTTACACTAAATTGAATTGTTCATCATTACCTCTAGATGCTAAGTACTTGATTGAGTTAGCTAATGGTAAACTAATTAAAGCCGATAAAATTTGTCGTGATTGTGAAATAAATCTAGCCGGAGAAACGTTTAAAATCGACTTAATACCCGTAGAATTAGGAGGTTTTGATGTAATAGTCGGCATGGACTGGATGTCCAAAGTAGGAGCAGAAGTTGTTTGTGCCAAGAAGGCAATTCGTATTCCTAGTAAGGATAAAATACCGGTGATGATTTATGGGGAGAAGGGTAATTCAAAGCTAAAACTCATTAGTTGTTTGAAAGCCAAGAAGTGTTTAGAAAAGGGATGTTACGCTATTTTAGCACATGTTAATAAAGTCGAAAAGAAAGAAAAGTGTATCAACGACGTGCCTGTGGCAAGAGATTTTCCTGAAGTTTTTCCGGAAGAATTGCCGGGATTACCTCCATTTAGATCTGTAGAATTTCAAATAGATTTAGTACCAGGAGCTGCACCAGTGGCTCGTGCGCCATATAGACTTGCACCGTCCGAATTAAAAGAACTTCAAAGTCAGTTAAAAGAATTACTAGACCGTGGATTCATACGACCAAGTACTTCACCGTGGGGAGCTCCGATTCTATTTGTTAAAAAGAAAGATGGATCTTTTAGGATGTGCATAGACTATCGTGAATTAAATAAGTTAACTATCAAAAATCGGTATCCACTACCGAGAATTGACGACTTATTTGATCAACTCCAGGGATCATGTGTTTATTCGAAAATCGACCTAAGATCGGGCTATCATCAACTACGTGTCAAAGAAGAGGACATTCCGAAAACTGCTTTTCGAACACGTTATGGTCATTACGAATTTTTGGTCATGCCGTTTGGGTTGACAAATGCGCCAGCTGTATTTATGGACCTCATGAATCGAGTTTGTAGTCCGTATTTGGATAAGTTTGTTATCGTTTTCATTGATGATATTCTTATCTATTCCAAGAGTGAGCAAGAGCATGAGCAGCATTTAAGGTTGATATTAGAGTTGTTGAGAAAAGAACAGCTATACGCTAAATTTTCTAAGTGTGCTTTCTGGTTGAAAGAAGTGCAATTTCTTGGTCACGTTGTTAATAGCAAAGGAATTCAGGTTGATCCAGCAAAAACTGAAGCTATTGAAAAATGGGAGACTCCTAAGACACCAACACAGATACGCCAATTTTTGGGTTTAGCCGGTTATTATAGAAGGTTTATTCAAGATTTTTCCCGAATAGCTAAGCCGTTGACAGCATTAACACAAAAAGGGAAGAAATACGAATGGACCTCGGAGCAGGAGAACGCATTTCAATTACTGAAGAAGAAGTTAACTACGGCGCCTATTTTATCGTTACCTGAAGGGAACGATGATTTTGAAATATATTGTGACGCTTCGCGACAAGGTTTTGGTTGTGTTCTTATGCAACGGAAGAAAGTTATTGCATTTGCATCCCGACAATTGAAGATTCACGAGCGAAATTATACGACGCATGATCTAGAATTGGGAGCAGTCGTGTTTGCATTGAAGATGTGGAGACACTACTTGTATGGGGTTAAATTCACTGTGTTTACTGATCATAAAAGCCTTCAACATATTTTTGATCAGAAACAATTGAACATGAGGCAACGTAGGTGGGTCGAGTTAATAAACGACTATGATTGTGAAATTCGTTATCATCCCGGGAAGGCGAATGTGGTGGCTGATGCTTTAAGCAGAAAAGAACGAGAACCAATTCGAGTACGAGCGATGAACATAAAAATTCGCATGAATCTCAACTCACAAATCAAAGAAGTTCAACGAGAAGCACTTACTAAAGAAAATATAGGAAATGAAATAATGAAGAAGTATGCGAAGCAACTCGTTATGCGGGAAGATGGAATTCGATATTTTGCAAATCGTATTTGGGTACCGAAGTTGGGTGGATTAAGGAAGTTAATATTGAACGAGGCACATAAGACAAGATACTCGATACATCCTGGAGTTGGAAAGATGTATCAAGATCTTAAGACACGTTATTGGTGGCCTAATTTAAAGACCGACGTTACAACATATGTTGGGGAGTGTTTAACTTGTTCTAAGGTCAAAGCAGAACACCAGAAGCCGTCAGGGTTACTTCAACAACCAGAAATCCCAGAATGGAAATGGGATGGTATTACCATGGATTTCATCACGAAGTTACCAAAGACTGCCTGGGGATACGACACCATTTGGGTGATTGTTGATCGTCTTACCAAATCTGCACATTTCTTGCCTATAAAGGAAACGGATAGAATGGAGAAACTATTACGATTGTATATAACGGAAGTTGTTTCAAGACATGGAATACCTATTTCCATTATATCCGATCGTGATGGTAGATTTACCTCAAAGTTTTGGCAATCACTACAGGAGGCACTAGGAACTCGGTTGGATATGAGTACCGCATATCATCCACAAACCGATGGACAGAGTGAGAGAACGATTCAGACTCTCGAAGACATGCTCAGGGCATGTGTGATCGATTTTGGAAACGGATGGGATAAATATCTACCGTTAGCAGAATTCTCGTATAATAATAGTTATCATGCGAGCATTGGAGCTGCGCCATTCGAAGCATTGTACGGAAGGAAGTGTAGATCTCCTATCTGTTGGAATGAAGTAGTAGATCGACATTTAACTGGTCCCGAAATCATACACGAAACGACCGAGAAGATAGTACAAATCAAGGAGAGATTGAAAACAGCCCGTAGTCGCCAAAAGAGCTACGCCGATGTCCGAAGGAAACCATTAGAGTTTCAGGTCGGGGACATGGTTATGCTAAAGGTGTCACCTTGGAAAGGTGTGATACGTTTCGGCAAAAGGGGTAAACTAAACCCAAGGTACGTAGGCCCGTTCAAGATCATCGAACGCATTGGACCGGTAGCTTATCGACTCGAGTTACCGCAACAACTCGCCGGAGTACATAATACCTTTCACGTCTCGAACCTTAAGAAGTGTCTTGCAAAGGAAGACCTTACCATTCCTCTTGAAGAAATCCATGTCGACGAGAAACTACAATTCGTCGAAGAACCAATTGAAATCATGGACCGTGAAGTTAAACAGCTCAAACAGAGCAATATACCGATTGTTAAGGTTCGTTGGAATGCTAGAAGAGGTCCCGAGTTTACTTGGGAACGAGAGGATCAGATGAAGCAAAAGTATCCACACTTGTTTCTCGATGACGCAAAATAGGTACAATTTTAAAATTTCGGGACGAAATTTATTTAACGGGGAGGTAATGTAACGACCCGTACTTTTTCGATCATTCTATACTTATAAGATTAATATTTACATAAATTAAACCTTGCCAACATGATAAGCAATCCAAATTGTCGAGACTTATATTTCCGAAAAGAGTTTTACACAACGTTTGACCGTCTAGTTTGACCGATGATATCACGAACTATACAATATATGATAATTATACGTTTGTGTATATATATGTATATATACATATTTAACATGATTAAAGAATGTTTTAATACCTCATTTTATATTAATAACAACAAGTTATATGTGTATTTTGAAACTACTAACTTAAGTTTTCAAAACGATAACAATACGTAACGTTATTTGACATATATACTTAAGACTTATAATGTTATACATATATTGTATAAGTAATGTATTTAATTACTTTTAAAGACTTAAATACATAAAACCATATAAGTGTATTCACAAAAGATAGCTATATTTGAATCCTCATTCCATTTTTCACAAAATTTCTATACGTATACCTAGAGTATTTATACTCGTATCATACCTAGCTTTTATACGTATTTACTAATAGTAAATACACATCAAATCACCACCTAATCAGCTCCTATACTTGCCCTCATCAAGAGGGAACTTCTTTTTGACATCTAGCTTCAATAATTATACAAAAATACAAGTAGAAATTTTGTTTTTGTCCCCCCCATGATCACGCCACCACCACCTTAAATACATGCATGCATTTCAAGATTTTGATCCATTTTTACTTCAAGTCTTTAGCTAAAAACACCTACACTCTCAAGAACATTAAACACCATAAACATTCAGTAACTTACCAAGAAGATCTAGCTTCAAAAACCTTACTTAAATCACCATAAGAAAACCATACAACAACACTTCAAGAAAACCTTCCAAGAACACCGACTTACTTCCAATCTTTCATCCACTTCCATCACCCTTTTGATTCTAGCTTCTTACTCCTCTTTTACAGCAACTTTATCCAAGGAACTTGAGGTAGAATCTATGTTCATAACCTTATTCGATTCATATATATATAGCTATCTTATTTTGTGGTACAAAAGTTTAACAACAAGAACATAGTTTGAATGTTTTCAAACTTGTTTGCAAACTAAATAGATCCTTCTAACTTAACTTTTAAAATACTTCAAGACATGTAACATAACTTATTTATATGTTAATTTAACAAGGTAAAACTTGGTTTTTCAAAGTATAAGTATTTTTAGAAAAATAATCATTTGAGGTTGTTTACATGATGGAAAATGATTAACTTCATATGTTTCACTAATGTTTCACTTATGCCGTATGATTTTGAATACAAACCAAGGTATTTACAGTTCATAGTCTTAAAGAAGAACTCGATCCAAGAAGATGGCAATTTGAATCAACGAAAACGGATTTGTAACGAAGAAACTATGACCGAAACAAAATTGGTTATCCTAGATCATTTCAACTACGGGATCAATTGGAAAAAAATGATATAAATCACATATTTCTAAGATAACATGATATTTTATATATATGTACTTATAATTCAATTTTATATGGTTCAGGATCACCCGTAAACAATACGAGAAGATTAATCATAAGATCCCATGATTGTACGCAACACGTCATTTGACAACACCGGTACTTTATGTACGCAACACGTCATTTGACAACACCGGTACCATGGGTCAAGATTAATCTCGACCAATACATATACGATGGGGTTTTATTTATTTCGTTGGGGGTTTTATTTATTTCATTGCGGGTATATTAAACATCTAAAAATGAACCATTAAAATTGAATTACTAACAACGAACTGCTAACTACGGACTAAGGAGATATTCAAAATATTAAAAGTATAACAAGTATATATATATATAACGTTTGTTTTAAAATGAAAACATATTGATATATTATATATGGATAGGTTCGTGATATCAACCGGAAGACCGAGTCAAATTATTTATATCATCAAGACAAGAGTGAGTATATAGTCCCACTTTTAAACTCTAAATATTTCGGGATGAGAATACATGTATTTTATGTTTTACGATATGGACACAAGTAACTGAAAATTATGTTCTACGTTGAGTTGTACCACTGGCATACTTCCCTGTAGCTTGGTAACTAATATTTACAGCGGTATTGTAAACGCGAATCCTGTTGATAGATCTATCGGGCCTGACAACCCCAACCGGACTGGACGACCAGTATTCAACGGTTGCACAGTACTTCGTTTTGTGACTACACTTGGTACGGTGTAGTAAGATTTCATATTAAAGGGAATATGCGACGTGAAAATGTTAAGTATGGTTACCAAGTGCTCAACCACTTAGAATACTTTTATTGAACTGTTTATATACGAAATCTTGTGGTCTATATATATATTGCTGCCGGCATTAAACCTATATCTCACCAACTTTATGTTGACCTTTTAAAACATGTCTATTCTCAGGTGATTTCTAAAGTTTCCGCTGCATCATGTTGGATCTAACCAGGATCTTGCGTACGCATGTTTGTGTCAAAAATAAAACTGCATATCCGAGATGTTGTATTGTAAAATATGCTAGAAACCGTGTTGTTGTCATCATTTGTAAAGTTTGTAAGTCGAAGATTATCGCTAAACGTTAATCTTCTTTTTATTGTCTTAAGCTTGTAACAAAAATAATGGTTATGGTTTGTAATGTATAATATATGCAGTTTTCTTTCAAAATGTCTCATATAGAGGTCAATACCTCGCAATGAAATCATACGTTATCTAACGCGTTCTTATGGTTAAGGACGGGTTATGACACATATACGATATATGTATAAACATTATAGGTCATAAGTATTTATGTCAAATAACGTTACGTATGGTTATTGTTTTGAAAACTTAAGTTAGTAGTTTCAAAATATACTTATAACTTATTGTTATTAATACAAAATGAGGTATTACAACATCCTTAGATCATGTTAAATATGTATATATACATATATATACACAAACGTATAATTATCATATGTTATATAGTTCGTGATATCATCGGTCAACTAGACGGTCAAACGTTGTATAAAACTCTTTTCAAAAACATAAGTCTCAACAATTTGGATTGCTTATCATGTTGGTAAGGTTTAATTTATGTAAATATTAATCTTACAAGTATAAATTGATCGAAAAAGTCCGGGTCATTACAATCCGCTTCCGAAATCGACCACACATGCTCTAAGCATGTCTTCAAGAGTCTGTATGGTCCTTTCACTTTGTCCATCGGTTTGCGGATGATATGCAGTGCTTATATCTAAACGAGTTCCTAGGGCCTCCTGTAGTGATTTCCATAACCTTGACGTAAACCTACTGTCACGGTCGGATATAATGGAGATATGTACTCCATGTCTAGAGACAACTTCTTTTAAGTATAGTCGTGCCAATTTTTCCATCCCATCCTTCTCCTTTATAGGTAGGAAATGTGCAGACTTGGTGAGACGATCGACAATTACCCAAATGGTGTCGTAACCCCATGTAGTCTTTGGTAGCTTCGTGATGAAATCCATTGTAATACATTCCCACTTTCATTCTGGGATTTCTGGTTGTTGCAGCAGACCTGACGGTTTCTAATGTTCTGCCTTGACTTTGGAGCAAGTCAAACATTCTCCGATGTACGTTGCAATATCCGCTTTCAAATTTGGCCACCAAAAGTGTGCCTTAAGATCCTGATACATCTTTCCTGCTCCGGGATGTATCGAGTATCTTGTTTTATGTGCTTCGTCTAGTACCGATTTCCTTAACCCTTTAAACTTCGGTACCCAAATGCGTCCAGTAAAATATCGGGTTCCGTCTTCCTGTGTAACAAGCTGCTTATCTAACCCTTTAAGCATCTCATTTCCAAAGTTTTCTTCAGAAAGAGCTCCTTGTTGAGCCTCCTTAATTTGGGTGGTGAGGTTCGTACGAATCTTCATATTCATTGCTCGTACTCGAATTGGCTCTCTTTCCTTCCTGCTTAAAGCATCTGCTACTACATTTGCTTTCCCGGGATGATAACGAATTTCACAATCATAGTCGTTTATCAGCTCGATCCACCTACGTTGCCTCATGTTCAGTTGTTTTTGGTTGAAGATATGTTGAAGGCTTTTATGATCGGTATACACAGTACATTTAACCCCGTACAAGTAATGTCCCCAAATCTTTAATGCAAACACCACTGCTCCCAATTCTAGATCATGAGTCGTATAATTTTGTTCATGAATCTTTAGTTGTCGGGATGCATATGCAATAAACTTCTTTCGTTGCATGAGGACACAACCAAAACCTTGTCGCGAAGCGTCACAATAAATTACAAAATCATCGTTTCCTTCAGGTAACGATAGAATAGGCGATGTAGTCAACTTCTTCTTCAATAATTGAAAGGCGGCTTCCTGCTTAGAAGTCCATTCGTACTTCTTCCCTTTGTGTGTTAATGCTGTCAATGGTTTGGCTATCCGGGAAAAATCTTGAATAAACCTTCTGTAATAGCCAGCAAGACCCAAAAATTGGCGTATTTGCGT
The DNA here is from genome assembly GCF_046630445.1 of Rutidosis leptorrhynchoides. NCBI lineage: Eukaryota > Viridiplantae > Streptophyta > Magnoliopsida > Asterales > Asteraceae > Rutidosis > Rutidosis leptorrhynchoides. The sequence continues at coordinate 454,875,787 of NC_092336.1, read as the reverse complement.
TGGAGTCTTTGGGGTCTCCCACTTTTCAATAGCTTCAATCTTGGCTGGATCGACCTGAATTCCTTCACTGCTGACAATATGACCAAGGAACTGTACTTCCTTCAGCCAAAAGGCGCACTTGGAAAACTTTGCGTATAACTGTTCTTTCTTTAACAGTTCCAGTACCAACCTTAAATGTTGTTCATGTTCTGTTTCATTCTTAGAATAAATAAGAATGTCATCAATAAAGATGATAACAAAATTATCTAAGTACGGACTGAATACCCTATTCATGAGGTCCATGAATATAGCTGGTGCGTTGGTCAACCCGAACGGCATGACCAAAAATTCATAATGACCGTAGCGTGTCCGAAATGCGGTTTTTGGAATATCTTCGTCTTTAACTCGCAACTGATGATAACCCGATCTTAGATTGATCTTGGAGTAAACACGTGTTCCTTGCAGCTGGTCAAACAAGTCATCAATTCTCGGTAATGGGTACCGATTCTTGATAGTTAACTTGTTTAGTTCACGGTAATCTATACACATGCGGAAGGATCCATCTTTCTTCTTAATGAATAAAATCGGAGCACCCCACGGTGAAGTGCTCGGTCGAATGAATCCACGGTCTCATCTCAGACGGTGCAAGTCTGTATGGAGCACGAGCCACTGGTGCAGCTCCTGGTACTAGATCTATTTGAAATTCTACAGATCTAAATGGAGGTAATCCCGGTAACTCTTCCGGAAAGACTTCAGGAAAATCTCTTGCCACAGGCACATCGTTGATGTTCTTCTCTTTCTCCTTCGTTTCGACTTTATTAACATGTGCTAAGAGAGCATAGCACCCTTTCTTCAAACACTTTTGGGCTTTCAAACAGCTAATGAGTTTTACCTTTGAGTTACCCTTCTCTCCATAAATCATTACTGGCATTTTATTCTTACGATGAATGCGAATTGCCTTCTTGGCACACACAACTTCAGCTCCTATTTTGGACATCCAGTCCATGCCGACTATTACATCAAAACTTCCTAATTCTACGGGTGTCAAATCAATTTTAAACATTTCTCCGACTAAATTTATTTTACAATCACGGCAAATTTTATCGGCTTTAATTAGTTTACCATTAGCTAACTCAATCATGTACTTAGCATCTAGAGGTAATGATAAACAATTCAATTTAGCGTAAAAGTCTCTACACATGTAACTTCTATCGGCACCAGTATCAAATATTATATATGCTGATAAGTTATTAATGGTAAACGTACCCGTAACAAGCTCCGGGTCTTCACACGCCTCTCTAGCATTAATATTAAACGCTCTTCCATGTGCAGGTCCATTATTCTTCTCTGGATTCGGGCACTGGCTCTTAATATGACCCTGTTTCCCACACCCGTAACAAGTAACAGTAGCCAGGGTAGTTCTATTTGCATTGGTTGTAGGAGTCTTGGTGCCATTTGTATTTGTAACGGGAACCCTACAATCTTCAGCAAGATGACCCCTTCGATCACAATTGTTGCACACCACATTACAAAAACCAGAGTGATGTTTGTGGCATGTGTTACATAATAGATTTTGTCCTTTGTAACCCGAGCTTAAACCACTACCCGCACCTTGCGTAGTTTCCTGTTTCTTGAGAGATTGTTATTGATGACCTTGATCACGGTTTCCATTCCACTTTCTTTTATTATCCGATACCTTGGCATCGGTATTTGATGCATTCTTATCCAGAATGATCTGATCCATTAGCTCGTTTGCCAAGGTGATAGCTTCATGAATTGTCTTAGGTTTGGATGCTGTAACATTGGCCTTGATGTTTTTTTGCAGGCCATCCTTGTACAATTCAATCTTTCGCTCTTAAGTTGGTACCAACTCAGGACATAACAAGGCTAATTCCATGAATATCCCATTATAGTTGGTAAGTTCCGTGCTGACAACTTTCAAATTACGTAACTCGGCTTCCATTTTCCTAACCTCGTTCCTTGGGCAGTATTCGTTGATTAGCATATTTTTCAACTCCTCCCAAGGAGTATCATATGCTGCATCACCCCCTACAACTTTTACATAGTTTTTCCACCATGTAAGTGCACCATCTTGTAATGTGCATGAAGCATACTTGGTCCTATCCCCTTCCGCACAATCACTAATTTTAAATACAGACTCCAGCTTTTCGAACCATCGGGTTAAACCGACCGGTCCTTCTGTTCCGCTGAATGATGAAGGTTTGCAACCTTGAAAAGCTTTATATGTGCATCCAACACGAGGGTTTGTGTTGTTTGCAGCTGCTCTTGCCACTTCGACCCAAAGCACTCGGTCGTTTACGCGTTGGTTGATAAGCTCTTCAATTTCTTGTTCCGTCATTCGATTCACTCGAGCCATGTTTCTTCAATAAACATAAAAGATAATTAATCACATAGAATATTATAGATGTAACGAAGTAATTAATGGTACATCATGGCTTATTAATAATATGAACCCATTATTATAAAAGCCTTTTCTTCTTATTAGCGTTTTATAATTATTTCTAGGGTATTACCTACCCGTTAAAGTTCATACTTAATAGCTTAGTACAACAATTAACTACTACCATCCAAATAATATTCTATCATGAAAAACTAATGCATTATCATTTCACGCTTTATTCTTCAATGCATTATGGTACAACAATACAATACCACTTATTCACATAAATTCATTTTACATAAAACATATGTAGGATAAAGTAAAGCACACTAGATAATATTATACAATGCGTGAAGTGATGTCGTAGCGGAAATGGTTTTAAAAACGGCGGGGCCTCTTGTTATCAGGTACTGGCATAACGCTTATTCGAGCGGTACGTTTATATCTTGCTCGGGGTTCTGAGGTACTTGATACCTCAATAGAGTTGGTAAGACAAAGATGATTAGGGGTAGAAATGTCAGGAGTACTTTGTACAACAAATGCTTTATTAATTTCTGGATTTGGAAATTTTGGTTTGGTGACTACAGGTTCCTTTCCCTTTTTAAATTCTTTCTCTTTAATCTCTTTTACTTCCTCCTCCTCCTCAGGATCGTTTTCAGGTTCTTTCACTTCCGGTTCTTCCGGAAATTGTGAATCTTCCCAAAATGTGTCCTCTTTCGGGTCTTCATCATCCTCAGACAAATTGATGATCGATACTTTTGCTGAAGATTTGGACTCGATTTCGGAGTCACTGAAAGTGAATACTAATTCGAAGCTAGATGCAGACATCTATCATATATTAACTAGTGCGTTAGTAATATACCACATAACATTTATATGTTAAAATATTCAATTTCCGACCAAAAATGATAAGCAATGGTTTTCAAAACAGGCGCGGTCAAAGTCCAGACTCACTAATGCATCCTAACAAACACCGGTTAGACACACTAATGTAATTCCTGGTTCACTAAGACCTCTGCTCTGATGACAACTGAAACGACCCGTCCATATTACTATAAACGTAGTACGTTATTCATTGGTCCCATAGCGAGGTATTTGACCTCTATATGATACGTTTTTAGAAAATATTGCCTTCGTTTCATAAAAAAATACACCATTATTATACATAATGCATGTTTTAAACAAGTGGGCGATTATTTAAGGAATAATCTCCATATTACATCGGTTTACAAATACTACACACGTGCCATAACAGTCGAATATATTACATGGCAAAGGTTTTATTGAATGCAACTCTTCATTTAAACAAAAGCATGAGACTCCATGCACAGCTTGCTCAGATAATGCAACAGCGGAAGACTTTCTTAAGGACCTGAGAATAAACATGGTTAAACAGTCAACACAAAGGTTGGTAAGATATATAGGTTTAAAGCTTGCATCGATATAAATATAGACCACAAGATTTCATAGTTATAAACATTTCAATGAAGATATTCTATAAGTTGTTGAGCGCTTCGGTAACCATACTTAACCAATAATGTGGCATATTCCCTTTATTATGAAATCTCCCTACACTGTACCAAGTGTAGTAAAAACAAAGTACTATGCAACCGTTTACGATACTAGAGCGACTAGCCCGGTTGGGGTTGTCAAACCCGATAGATCTATCAATAGGATTCGCGCTTACATGTTCTTACAACATGTAAATATTAGTTACCAAGCTATTAGAGAAGATATGCAAGGTGGTACAACTCAACGTAGAATATATTTTAAGTACTTGTGTCCATAGCGTAAAACATAAAATGCATGTATTCTCATCCCAAAATGTTTTTAGAGTTTAAAAATTGGACTATATACTCACGGTAGTAAAAGTATATTAATAATAAGTTTTCAACTTATTAAAAATATGGCCGTCGTCCTTGGATTCACGAACCTATAACAATAATAATGATTCAGATAATAATACGACATATGAATAAAATAAAGCAAGTTCGTAGAATACTTATATATTAATTTTTAACATTTTCATGTTAGTTGTCCTTTGTTAGTTGTCCTTTGTTAGTAGTCCAAATATAGTCCAATAGTCCAATAGTTCAACAGTCCAACAGTCCAATAATCGGTATGTATATATAATCTTAGAATTACCCTACGGCGTATTGTATACGTATTGTTATAGACTCAATCATGACCCATGTTACGCGTATTGTCTTAGAATTAACCCAGACGTATTGTGTACATGGTGTCTTTTGATTTATCTGAACGTATTGTATACGTATTGTCATGGAACGTACCAAGATTATTATATATATACAATCTCTGAATTAACCAAGATTATAATATTTTGTTATACTAATGATAACATGTCCAAATATATATAGGATATAGGAAAAGTTAGCAAGGATATGGTTAATATAGTTTTTATAAGATTAATTTCGTCCATATAAAGTTAATTTTAGTAAATTTTGTTTTGCTCACCAAATATTCATTACAACTCCGTTTAAAGTGAATCAAATTGCTATGGATTCCTTAAGAAGTTAATTTTTTTAAAACAATTTGAAAAGTTCAGCCCAAGTAGTAATTTTTAGAGTTTTACCCTCTTTTTGTGCCGGTGGTCAGATTTGGAAGATCCCGGCATCCACCCGATATATGATTTTTGATAAAATACTTCCACTTTGTCTAAAATCATAAAAAAATTACTGGAAGTCTTATTTACATATATTAACATATTTCCAAAGTCTTAGCCTCGAACTCAAAGTCTAAGATAGGTTTTTAATTCCCAACCCAAAACAGCCCGCTTTTTACCGAATGGAGATTAAGCGCTATATGTTAAGTTTCAAGGTGTTTTTCATATGTACAAGTTATAAGTTCTTATATTAACTTAATATTATAACATCATAATACATGTAAATAAGTGTTATTAGAGTTAAGTTAGAAAGATTAGATTAGTTTTTCAAACAAGTTTAGAATTAACTAAACTATGTTCTAGTTTATAAACTCTTATATAGATAGCTATAAACATATGTATTGAACAAGAGTTGAAGTAGAGTTTTTACCTCAAGTTTAGAATGTAAAGTTGCTAGAAAGAAGTAGTAGAACAAAACTTGAGAGAGTTCTTGCAAGTGTGTGTGAAAATTGGAAGTAAAATTTGGAAAATGAATGTGTAAAAATGAGTTACAAATGGTGCTTATTTATAGGCTCATAAATTTGGTTTTTAGTGAAAAATATCTAAGATAAGTTAAAAATCATTAGGTCATGCATGACATAATACATCAATAATTGTAGATTACTATTCGTATATACCAATAGTAAATACTTCTAGAAGCTGCGTATAATACGCGTATAAATACCGTATAAATACGTAATTGTAGATTTCTATTGGTATATACCAATAGTAAATACTTATAGAAGCTGCGTATAATATGCATATAAATACAGTATAAATACTATATAAATACCGTATAAATACCGTATAAATACGAGTAGAATTCTTGAGAAAAATGAACGGAAAATATGAATATAGCTATTCCTTATTTGTATATTATTAAGTGTATTCAATACTTTTAAGGATGTATTTATACTCATAATATATTGTATGTAAATACATTTTAACATAAGTTAATTACGTCGTTTAAAAAGTAACATATATATTGTCCGAAAACTCTTTAAATTAATAGTATGAAAATGTATATATAATACCTTGTTAATATACTTAATGAGATATTTAATTATCATATTTTCAAGTTAAATATATATATATATAATTAATACAAGTTATGACGTTCGTGAATCGTAGGAATAAAAGGGTAGTCAAATGCTTATATAAAACTCTTTCCGGAGGTTCAAGACTTATTAAAATTCATTGTTTATCAAGTCAGAAATATTAAATCATGTAAATAGTATAATCAAGTAGTCCGAAAAATTGGGGTCATCACACAACAAACGTATAGAATATCTTTGCAGAAACGTTTATAACATGAAATCTTGTGGTCTATTATTATATCTTATGCTGACTTTAAAACCTATATCTCACCAACCTTTGTGTTGACAGTTTAAAGCATGTTTATTCTCAGGTCCCCAGAAGTCTTCCGCTGTTTGCTTATACATTATACAAGCTATGTGCATGGAGTCATACATGCTTTATTCGAGAAAACTTTGCATTCACAAAATCATCATCATGTATCTTATTTTGACTGTATTGTCAATGAATGTATTATTATAAACTAGTATTTACGGGGATTGTCTATACGTAGAAATCATTAGATTTCAAAAACTTTGGATTTTATATATTCATTTATGGTGTGTCTTTCAAAAGAATGCAATGTTTACAAAACGTATCATATAGAGATCAATACCTCGCAATGAAATCAATGAATGATGTACTACGTCTAAAGGGATTTGGACGGGTCATTTTAGTTGGTATCAGAGCTGGTTTAACGCTGTCTCGTCGGCTTAATCGTAGAGGGGGTTCTCACAGTGTTACCTGTGATGAAGCATTGGCTCTTATCCCTCGCGGGCCTTTTATGGTTGGCTTTCATCGAAAGGCAGGATGTAAAATCAGTATCTGAGGTACGCTCAGTGGTCACCAGGCGGTTAGCTGGGAAGGCACTGAGTGGGATGCATCCCCAACAGTTTTAGTTGGTATCAGAGCGTTGGTCTTAGCGAACCAGGTCTTGCATTAGTGTGTCTAAGTGATAGTTGTTAAGATGCATTAGTGAGTCTGGACTTCGACCGTGTCTGCATGTTAAGAGTTTTGCTTATCATTTCTTGTCGGAAATTACCTGCATATCATTCTTAGTCTAGACACGTCTTACTGCATTGATTGCATAGATAGTGTATAGACAAATTCATATCTTATCTTATCTGTTACTGTAAACTTTGCCTGACAGCTTTCGAACGTTCCTCCGTAATCTGCGGAATCCCTTGTACTATATATAGAAATTCTATGTAATTAGAATATCATCCAATATCCAAAAATCTTTTCATATCAAAAATCCCTTATCTAACCGTGTAAGATGAATCCTGCAACTAGTTCGAGTTTCTCAGAGTTTGACAGCTATTCCGACATGGATTTCTACCTGAGCTCCGAAAGCAGTGACACCAGAATGGATCAACCAATCAACCATCATAAATTCTGGATGAATTTGGGGTGGGTTCGTAGCCGACTCAATCAATGGAGACAAGAAGACGGCGATCCCTTCCATGCACCAAATTTTCCTCTTGGCGAAGAACCTGAAGCACTTACCGGCGAACCTGTCCGAAACACCATCTTCACCCTCATTTCCAGAATTGCTCGCAACGATTACGTAATATCTACTATTCTAAACCTTATTCATCCACTCATTCCAACCACCAATCATCCCAGAATAATAGAAGAAGTCCACGAGCTTCCCGCTCGAGTAATCAATCTGGAGAATATAGTGCACAACTTACAAGCACCAGCAACACCTGCAGCACCACAATATCCGCAAGCTCCATAACCACCGATAATATCAACACCTCAATCACCAATATGTATATTGTATTATCGAGTTATGAAATATTAACTCATTCTTTTCAAGGAATTTATATGTATATTTTATATATATATATATTTTGAAACCATAATTTATCTTTTCGTACTAAGCTATTACGTATGAATTTTTAAAGGGTAGATACTACTCTGTTTATTCATATTGCTAATATGCTACGATGTACATCCTTCTTTAACAACTTAACAATCGTTAACTATAATCTCTGCATCAACTCAATGAATTATATCCCCTAATAAACCAAGTGTAATATTCAAATATAGGTTTGATTTTACACTTTCATTTCCGATGTACCTGAAACCTTCTTGAAAATATCATTCGTGTCTTGCGAAGTTCACAAAAATTCCACGAGCACCAACATCTTTCACCGAGGAATGTCAATAAGATTAAATAATGAAGTATTGATTACTTTAGCAAAATACTCTACGAAGATTATCTAAAGTTTTAGAGATTATTCATTTTTAGTTCCATCCAATAATCAAATGAGTTTAATATGAACTCATTAAATCTGTATTACATCTGAAGAAAATATACATACATATATTTTCATAAAGACTGTAATAAAAATCCTCTTGTACAAAATATTATTTGTGAATTTTTTTTTAACGGGTAGGTAATACCCGAGAAATATTTAAGTTCACAATTAATATGTTACACTGTATACTCTTCAATTATTCAATAATCATTATCTATACTCACTACTTCCACAACGATATATATTCTTCCATAGAAATCAGAACAACCATTCCCATCCAAATTCAATTACATATTCTGATTTTGACAGATCAGAATTTAAGTCAAGATATAACAGATAACATCACTCTTAGATCCTTACATCTTTCAAAACCATACTTTGAATTCAAAACTGTAATAGAACGTCACTCTTATTCATAAAACCCAAAAATATATTCATTTCATTCAAAATCCTAAATGATTTCATCTTGAACATCATGTGTATATTGACGATTACAACCTGCGTTCAAACCCTTCATGAGTCTTGAAAACACTTCAACTGATGAACAATCAAGAGGATGAACCAACCACACGTTATCTACGATAAAGATTTACACATATATTCATACACCTGGAAAACTCTCGTAACTAAATAACAGCCTAACACGTATCTGTGCTAGATCTTTTGACATTGTTATTACCAAAAATAACCTTACAATCCTTTTTCAAAGTATTCAGTTTTATCACACTTCCAACAAGTCAACTTCGACTTCTCGTTCGGATTAGCCTTATTATAATCTTGATATATACGTTTGCCTTTTTGCTTTTGTTACCGGGAAACCTTTTATATTCCACCATATTAACAGTAAACGTATCAGCAGCTTCATTACTCTTTGGCGTAAGTCTCTCCGAAAAATCACTATATTTATACATTGAAACCCTATCGTGTACTCACCTGCATCTTGTAACTATAATTGCCATACCAAATACCGGGAAGCATCAGTTATTATTCTCAAAATTCGCAACGTTTCTATGTCAACAGATATATATATACATACAACGTCTATTTCCTGGACTTACAAACTTTAAATTCTGAAAAGCGCCCCAACCTGCGAATTAATTCTCTGAGTTTTGAAAAACTGGTGAAGCAGCAAAAACTATAAAGGACCTTAACAATCAAAAGTTTGGTGATAAAGAATAGAGTGTTGGAAATGCTCAATAGAAAAATTTGGTACCGAAAAACGGATTGAGCAAACCATGAAGGAGGTTGTGGACAAATCACAAGGAGTAAACCTGTATTCAAAGAATCCAGATGATTCTGTATTTGATGAAATCTTTAGGGAATACCTTGCTCTTTACTTATTCTAAATCCTTACAGAAAATTTTCTTCATCAACCTTCAATTTTAGAAATTTTAAAATATCATCATATCTTCATTATAAATATCTTCGATATTTCTGAAGATATCTTCATAACTATTCTTGTCCGGAATTATTTATCTCTTCGCGCTATCTGTATTACATTAAAGGAAACTGTTTTAGTTTCTAAACTTCAAAAACCTTCGAGTTTAAATTATGAATGATTTCTGGAGAAGTGTTTGGAAATTGAAGCATGAGTTAGTATAATATAATGGCACCTGGCCAATGTGGTTATATTACAGTAAGTCATGCTGAGTTTCTAATAGAACGTGATGATTCACAGATTATACCGTCATCATGTGCCATGTTACACGATTCTTTCATTCTATTTAACCTCTAAACATATCAAGAACATATTTTCTTGATAGTTTTATCTTTTCCGTGAAACCGGTAATTTACCAAATTAAAATCGTGCTATTATAATTCCTTTCTGCTTAAAACATTAGTAATGTTCATTCAAAATTTCTTACCTACTTAATCGAGACGTATCGATCGTTTTCTAAAAGTGGGGAAAAGAAAAGCATGGAGCTCCGAAATTTAAGGGAAAAATTCAAATTACAAACCGTGTATATCAATGCATATAGCAATATAAAGACACGGGAGAATGATAAATACAACAATCCCTAGAGCATAGTAGAAATAAATAGATTCCTCCAGAGGAAGCTAGAAGAGAAGGAGGATGGTGGCGAACGTCAATATCAGGTCAAGAACCAGAACTGGATTGAGCATTTTCACAATCTTTTGAATGTATGAATTGGGGGAAGAAAGTAGAGATGGTAAAAAAATAATGAGACGAAAGAGGTAAATTTATAGTGGAAATATCAGACAGAGCAATCGAGACAGATTACCGTATTTAATTAATGAGGATCCTAATCTCCTTAAATTCCGAAAAATCAAATCTCATATAGATTTCGAAGATTTTCTTTACATTCCTTGAAATCCGGGAATCAACTGTGACTACGTCATTAGTTGAGACGAAACTTTATTTTCTCAATTCTATCTTTTATGATAGCTTCATTCATACTCTTCACGTAATCGAATTGATCTATCCATATTTCTCAATGGTGAAAAACTCTATATTTATTGAACTCATGCTATTCATAAACGAAACTCGACTCATTCAAGGTATTCAAAATACTCCATTAATTTATTTCCTTGATAATGATTATATGAACAAATCGAATTCATGATATGAATTCAAGTTACATCATATTTCTTGATACAAGAATATTCTTGTTTTCATTATCAAACTTTCCTTAGCCAAATTTCGGGACGAAATTTCTTTAACGGGTAGGTACTGTGACGACCCGGATTTTTTTGACTACTTGATTATACTATCTACATGATTTAATAATTCCAACTTGATAAGCAATGAATTTTAATAAGTCTTGAACCTCCGGAAAGAGTTTTACACAAGCTTTTGGTCACCCTTTTATTCCTACGAATCACGAACGTTATAACTTGTATTAATTATACATATGTATATATATATATATATATATATATATATATATATATATATATATATATATATATATATATATATATATATATATATATATATATATATATATATATATATATATATATATATATATATATATATATATATATATATATATATATATATATATATATATATATATAACTTGAAAATATGATAATTAAATATCTCATTAAGTATATTAACAAGGTATTATATATACATTTTCATACTATTAATTTAAAGAGTTTTCGGACAATATATATGTTACTTTTTAAACGACGTAATTAACTTATGTTAAAATGTATTTACATACAATGTATTATGAGTATAAATACATCTTTAAAAGTATTGAATACACTTAATAATATACAAATACAGATAAGGGATAGCTATATTCGTATTTCCGTTCATTTTTCTCAAGAATTCTACTTGTATTTATACAGTATTTATACTGTATTTATACAGTATTTATACGCGTATTATACGCAGCTTCTAGAAGTATTTACTATTGGTATATACTGTAATGACCCGCACTTTTTCGATCATTCTATACTTATAAGATTAATATTTACATAAATTAAACCTTACCAACATGATAAGCAATCCAAATTGTTGAGATTTATGTTTTTGAAAAGAGTTTTACACAACGTTTGACCGTCTAGTTTGACCGATGATATCACGAACTATATAACATATGATAATTATACGTTTGTGTATATATATGTATATAAACATATTTAACATGACCTAAGAATGTTTTAACACCTCATTTTGTATTAATAACAATAAGTTACAAGTATATTTTGAAACTACTAACCTAAGTTTTCAAAACGATAACCATACGTAACGTTATTTGACATAAATACTTATGACCTATAATGTTTATACATATATCGTATAAGTAATGTATTTAATCACTTTTAAGGACTTAAATACATAAAACAATATAAGTATATTCACAAAAGATAGCTATATTTGAATTCTCATTCCATTTTTCACAAGATTTCTATACGTATATCTAGAGTACATGTACTCGTATCATACCTAACCTCTATACGTATTTACTATTGGTATATACACATCAAATCACCACCAACCAGCCCTTGTTCAATGCCTTATGTATAAGGTAACTACTTTTGTTATCTAGTATGACAATTTCACATGATTAAAAGATTTTTTTCACAAAATTACAAACTTATACACCTTTTACACCACCATTTATACTCCATTCCATTTTCATTTTACTACACATTTCCTTTAACTAAAACACACTCTTAAGAAACTCCATAACCATTCAGCTAGTATCCATGAAGATCTAGCCATAAAAACATCACTTAAACACCATAAGAAAAACCTTACAAAAACACTTCAAGAATCCTTTCAAGAACACAAGTTTACTTCCAATCTTTCATCCAACTCCATCACTCTTTTGGTTCTAGATTTTTACTTCTCTTTTACAGCAATCTTGTCCAAGTAACTTGAGGTAGTAACTTTGTTCATAACCTTATTCGATTCATATATATATATAGCTATCTTATTTTGTGGTATAAAATTTTAACAACAAGAACATAGTTTGAATGTTTTCAAACTTGTTTGCAAACTAAATAGATCCTTCTCACTTAACTTTTAAAATACTTCAAGACCTGTAATATATCATAAATATATGCTAATTTAACAAGGTATAACTTGGTTTTTCAAAGAACACCTTAAAAACTGTTTTTACGACGTCGGAGTGCAACCGGGGGCTGTTTTGGGTTGGATAATTAAAAACCATCTTAAACTTTGAATTGGAGGTTTATTTTCTGGAAAAATGATTTTTACTATGAATATGATAACACATAAAAATTTCATGATTTAACTCAAAGTATAAGTATTTTTAGAAAAATAATCATTTAAGGTTGTTTACATGATGGAAAATGATTAACTTCATAAGTTTCACTAAAGTTTGACCTATGACCTGTGATTTCGAATACAAACTAAGGTATTTACAGTTCATAGCCTTAAAGAGGGACTCGATCCAAGGAAGTGGCAAGTTGAACCAACGAAAACGGAGTTGTAACGAAGAAACTACGACCAAAACAAAATCGGATATCCAAGACTAGTTTAGCTACGAAAATAATTGGAGAAAATTAAATAAATCACATCTTTTTAAAATAACATGATATTTTATATATATGTACTCATAATTTAATTTTATATGGTTCAGGATCACCCGTAAACAATACGAGAAGATTAATCATAAGATCCCATGATTGTACGCAACACGTCATTTGACAACACCGGTACTTTATGTACGCAACACGTCATTTGACAACACCGGTACCGTGGGTCAAGATTAATCTCGACCAATACATATACGATGGGGGTTTTATTTATTTCGTTGGGGGTTTATTAAACACCTAAAAATGAACCATTTAAAATTGAATTACTAACATCGAACTGCTAACTACGGACTAAGGAATTATTAAAAGTATTATAAGTATATATATGTGACGATTGTTTAAAAAGAAAAGGTATTGATATATTATATATGGTTAGGTTTGTGATATCAATCGGAGACCAAGTCGAAATTACATATCTTCAAGACAAAAGTGAGTATATAGTCCCACTTTTAAACTCTAAGTATTTCGGGATGAGAATACATGTATTTTATGATTTACGTTATGGACACAAGTGATTAAAAATATATATTATACGTTGAGTTGTACCACTAGCATACTTCCCTGTAACTTGGTAACTACTATTTACATGAGGTATTGTAAACGCGAATCCTGTTGATAGATCTATCGGGCCTGACAACCCCAACCGGACTGGACGACCAGTATTCAACGGTTGCACAGTACTTCGTTTCGGTGACTACACTTGGTACGGTGTAGTAAGATTTCATAATAAAGGGAATATGCGACGTTGATTAAATGTTAAGTATGGTTATCAAGTGCTCAACAACTTAGAATATTTTTATTAAAACGTTTATATATGAAATCTTGTGGTCTATATATATATTGCTGCCGGCATTAAACCTATATCTCACCAACTTTATGTTGACATTTTAAACATGTCTATTCTCAGGTGATAATTAGAAGCTTCCGCTGCAACATGTTGAATTTAAACAAGATCTTGAGTATGCATATTTGTGTCAAAAATAAAACTGCATATCGGAGGATTTGTAATGTAAAATATGCTAGAAATCGTATTGTTATCATCACATGTAAAGTTTGTAAGTCTAAGATTATCGCTAAACGATAATCATCTTTTTATTGTCTAAAGCTTGTATCAAAAATAAGAATTATGGTTTGTAATGTAAAATATATGCAGTTGTTCTTTTAAAAATGTCGCATATAGAGGTCAATACCTCGCTATGAAATCATACGTTATCTAACAAGTTCTTATGGTTAAGGACGGGTTATGACATGTGGTATCAGAGCGGTGGTCTTAGCGAACCAGGTTTGCATTAGTGTGTCTAACCGATAAGTCGTTAGGATACATTAGTAAGTCTGGACTTTGACCGGGTCTGATTTAAAAACCATTGCTTATCATTGTTGGTTAAAATTTATATGTAAATATTATGTAGTACTAATGGGTTAGTTGTTGTGTGATAGATGTCGGGCTCAAAACTTGTCATCACGTTCAGCGACTCCGAACCAGAATCTTCAGATGGTGTTCCAGTCATTAACCTATCCGATGACGAAATAATATCTTTGGGGAAGACTCACAAATTCCGGATGAACCGACTATATAGAACCCGGAAAGTGAACCCGAGGAGGAAAGTGAACCCGAGGAGGAAAGTGAACCCGAGGAGGAAAGTGAACCCGAGGAAGAAATACAGGAAATTACAAAAGACGAGTTCGAACTAGGAAAGAAACGAAAGGCTAATGAATTAGAAAATTCAAATCCCGAGTTTAGTAAGGATGATGTGGCACCAACTCCACTAGACACTACCACCCCTATTCCCGCTATTCCTATTCGTTCTATCCCGGCATCCAGTTCTTCAGTCCCACAGCCAAAATATAGGCAGACAGCCAGGATAAGCGTTAAGCGATTCTTTGAACCTAAACGTCCTAGAAAATAGACCAAACGATGCGCTGCCGTATTAAACCATGGGATCATATAATGTTTTGTATAATATTATTAGTGTGGTTTGTTTAATGTTCGATGTAAGATAAGCATATGTAAAATAGTGAAGTGTGAAATGCAATAATTTTCCATGGTTAAGTATTATTTAGATGGTAGTAATTGATTCTGTACTAAGCTATTAAGTATGGACATTAACGGGTAGGTACTACCCTAGATATAATTATAAAACGCTAATAAGAAGAAAAGGCTTTTATAATAATACCTGGTTCATATTATTAATAAGCTATAATGTACTGTAAATATACACTACATCTATAATATTCCATGTGAATAATTATTTTCTTTTCATTCTTATAGAAGAATATGGCGCGATTGAACCGAATGACGGAAAAAGAAATCCAGGAACTCATCAATCAGCGAGTGAACGACAGAATGTTATGGGTCGAGGCTGCAAGAGGTGCTGCAGTTAACCCAAATCCTCGTGTGGGGTGAACTTACAAAACTTTTCAAGCTTGCAAGCCCTCATCATTCAGTGGAACAGAAGGACCGATCGGTTTAACCCGGTGGATAGAAAAGATGGAGACTGTGTTTAAAATCAGTGGTTGTGTTGAGAAGGACATGACCAAGTATGCATCGTGCACTTTACAAGATAGTGCACTCATGTGGTGGAAAAATTTTGTGAAGGCTGTAGGAGGAGATGTAGCTTATGATACTCCATGGGAAGAATTCAAAATAATGTTAATCAACGAGTATTGTCCAAGGAACGAGGTTAGGAAGTTGGAAGATGAATTACGAAGTCTGAAGGTTGTTGGTACTGAAATCACCAACTACAATCAGCGATTCATGGAATTAGTTTTGCTATGTCCTGAATTGGTTCCAACCGAAGAACGGAAGATTGAAATGTACAAAGATGGTTTGCCCAAAAAGGTCAAGGCAAATGTTACAGCATCGAAACCTAAGACAATTCATGAAGCTATAACCATGGCAAACGAGCTAATGGATCAGGTCATCATGGATAAGAAAGTATCCAATACTGATGTGAAGGTATCAGGTAACAAAAGAAAGTGGAATGGAAATTATGGTCGAGGTAACCAACAACAATCTTTTAAGAAACAAGAAATCACGCAAGGTGCGGGTAGTGGTTTAAGCTTTGGTTACAAAGGACAAAATCCTTTATGTAACCGATGCCACAAACATCACTCTGGTTACTGTAATGTGGTATGCAACAAATGTAATCGAAAGGGTCATCTTGCTGAAGATTGTAGGGCTCTCGTTACAAATACAAATGGTACCAAGACTCCTGCCACCAATGCAAATAGAACTGCTTTGGCTACCGTTACTTGTTATGGGTGTGGAAAATAGGGTCATTATAAGAGCCAGTGTCCGAATCCAGAGAAGAATAATGGATCTGCACGAGGAAGAGCATTTGTTATTAATGCTAGAGAGGCATGTGAAGACCCGAAGCTTGTTACGGGTACGTTTACCATTAATAACTTATCCGCATCTATTATATTTGATACTGGTGCCGATAGAAGTTACGTGTGTAGAGACTTTCACGCTAAATTGAATTGTTCATCATTACCTCTAGATGCTAAGTACATGATTGAGTTAGCTAATGGTAAACTAATTAAAGCCGATAAAATTTGCCGTGATTGTAAAATAAATTTAGCCGGAGAAATATTTAAGATTGATTTGATACCCGTAGAATTAGGAAGTTTTGATGTAATAGTCGGCATGGACTGGATGTCCAAAATAGGAGCTGAAGTTGTGTGCGCCAAGAAGGCAATTCGCATTCCTCGTAAGGATAAAACGCCAGTAATGATTTATGGAGAGAAGGGTAACTCAAAGCTAAAACTCATTAGTTATTTGAAAGCTCAAAAGTGCTTGAAGAAAGGGTGCTATGCTATCTTAGCACATGTTAATAAAGTCGAAACGAAGGAAAAAGTGAAGAGCATCAATGACGTGCCTGTGGCAAGAGATTTTCCTGAAGTATTTCCGGAAGAGTTGCCGGGATTACCTCCATTTAGATCTGTAGAATTTCAAATAGATCTTGTACCAGGAGCTGCACCGGTTGCCCGTGCTCCATATAGACTTGCACCGTCCGAGTTAAAAGAACTTCAGAGTCAGTTAAAAGAATTACTGGATCGTGGATTCATACGACCAAGTACTTCACCGTGGGGAGCTCCAATTTTATTCGTCAAGAAGAAAGACGAATCTTTCCGAATGTGTATAGATTATCGTGAATTAAATAAGTTAACTATCAAGAATCGGTATCCACTACCGAGAATTGACGACTTATTTGATCAACTCCAAGGATCATGTGTGTACTCGAAAATTGACCTAAGATCGGGCTATCATCAATTACGTGTCAAAGAAGAAGATATACCGAAAACTGCTTTTCGGACACGCTACGGTCATTACGAATTTTTGGTCATGCCGTTTGGATTGACAAATGCGCCAGCTGTATTCATGGACCTCATGAATCGAGTTTGTAGTCCATATTTAGATAAGTTTGTTATCGTTTTCATTGATGATATTCTTATCTATTCCAAGAGTGAGCAAGAGCATGAGCAGCATTTAAGGTTGATATTAGAGTTGTTAAGAAAAGAACAGCTATATGCTAAATTTTCTAAATGTGCTTTCTGGTTGAAAGAAGTGCAATTTCTTGGCCACGTTGTTAGTAGCAAAGGAATTCAGGTTGATCCAGCAAAAATTGAAGCCATTGAAAAATGGGAGACTCCTAAGACACCAACGCAGATACGCCAATTTTTGGGTTTAGCCGGTTATTATAGAAGGTTTATTCAAGATTTTTCCCGAATAGCTAAGCCGTTGACAGCATTAACGCAAAAAGGGAAGAAATACGAATGGATCTCGGAGCAGGAGAACGCATTTCAATTACTGAAGAAGAAGTTAACTACTGCGCCTATTTTATCGTTACCAGAAGGGAACGATGATTTTGAAATATATTGTGACGCTTCGCGACAAGGTTTTGGTTGCGTTCTTATGCAACGGAAGAAAGTTATTGCATACGCATCCCGACAATTGAAGATTCACGAGCGGAATTATACGACGCATGATCTAGAACTGGGAGCAGTCGTGTTTGCATTGAAGATATGGAGACACTACTTGTATGGGGTTAAATGCACTGTGTTTACTGATCATAAAAGTCTTCAACATATTTTTGATCAGAAACAGTTGAACATGAGGCAACGTAGGTGGGTTGAGCTGATAAACGACTATGATTGTGAAATTCGTTATCATCCCGGGAAAGCGAATGTGGTGGCTGACGCACTAAGCAGAAAGGAACGAGAACCAATTCGAGTACGAGCGATGAACATAAAAATTCGCATGAATCTCAACTCACAAATCAAAGAAGTTCAACGAGAAGCACTTACTAAAGAAAATATAGGAAATGAAATAATGAAGAAGTATGAGAAGCAACTCGTTATGCGGGAAGATGGAATTCGATATTTTGCAAATCGTATTTGGGTACCGAAGTTGGGTGGATTAAGGAAGTTGATATTGAACGAGGCACATAAGACAAGATATTTGATACATCCTGGAGTTGGAAAGATGTACCAAGATCTTAAGACACATTATTGGTGGCCTAATGTAAAGACAGACGTTGCAACATATGTTGGGGAGTGTTTAACTTGTTCCAAGGTCAAAGCAGAACACCAGAAGCCGTCAGGGTTACTTCAACAACCAGAAATTCCAGAATGGAAATGGGATGGTATTACCATGGATTTCATCACGAAGTTACCAAAGACTGCCTGGGGATATGACACTATTTGGGTTATTGTTGATCGTCTCACCAAGTCTGCACATTTCTTGCCTATAAAGGAAATGGATAGAATGGAGAAACTATTACGATTATATATAAAGGAAATTGTTTCAAGGCATGGAATACCTATTTCCATTATATCCGATCGTGATAGTAGATTTACCTCAAAGTTCTGGCAATCACTACAGGAGGCACTAGGAACTCGTTTGGATATGAGTACCGCATATCATCCGCAAACGGACGGGCAGAGTGAAAGAACAATTCAGACTCTTGAAGACATGCTCAGGGCATGTGTGATCGATTTTGGAAACGGATGGGATAAGTATCTACCATTAGCAGAATTCTCGTATAATAATAGTTATCATGCGAGCATTAAAGCTGCACCATTCGAAGCATTGTACGGAAGGAAGTGTAGATCTCCTATCTGTTGGAATGAAGTAGGAGATCGACAATTAACTGGTCCCGAGATCATACATGAAACTACTGAAAAGATAGTACAAATCAAGGAGAGATTGAAAACAGCCCGTAGTCGCCAAAAGAGCTATGCCGATGTCCGAAGGAAACCATTAGAGTTTTAGATCGGTGACATGGTTATGTTAAAGGTGTCACCATGGAAAGGTGTAATACGTTTTGGAAAAAGGGGTAAACTGAACCCAAGATATGTAGGCCCGTTCAAGATTATCGAACGCATTGGACCGGTAGCTTATCGACTCGAGTTACCACAACAACTCGCTGGAGTACATAATACATTTCACATCTCAAACCTTAAGAAGTGTCTTGCAAAGGAAGATCTCACCATTCCTCTTGAAGAAATCCATGTCGATGAGAAACTACAATTCATCGAAGAACCAATCGAAATCATGGACCGTGAAGTTAAACAGCTTAAGCAGAGCAACATACCGATCGTTAAGGTTCGTTGGAATGCTCGAAGAGGCCCTGAGTTTACTTGGGAACGAGAGGATCAGATGAAACAAAAGTATCCACACTTGTTTCTCGATGACGCAAAATAGGTACAATTTTAAAATTTCGGGACGAAATTTATTTAACGGGTAGGTACTGTAATGACCCGCACTTTTTCGATCATTCTATACTTATAAGATTAATATTTACATAAATTAAACCTTACCAACATGATAAGCAATCCAAATTGTTGAGATTTATGTTTTTGAAAAGAGTTTTACACAACGTTTGACCGTCTAGTTTGACCGATGATATCACGAACTATATAACATATGATAATTATACGTTTGTGTATATATATGTATATAAACATATTTAACATGACCTAAGAATGTTTTAACACCTCATTTTGTATTAATAACAATAAGTTACAAGTATATTTTGAAACTACTAACCTAAGTTTTCAAAACGATAACCATACGTAACGTTATTTGACATAAATACTTATGACCTATAATGTTTATACATATATCGTATAAGTAATGTATTTAATCACTTTTAAGGACTTAAATACATAAAACAATATAAGTATATTCACAAAAGATAGCTATATTTGAATTCTCATTCCATTTTTCACAAGATTTCTATACGTATATCTAGAGTACATGTACTCGTATCATACCTAACCTCTATACGTATTTACTATTGGTATATACACATAAAATCACCACCAACCAGCCCTTGTTCAATGCCTTATGTATAAGGTAACTACTTTTGTTATCTAGTATGACAATTTCACATGATTAAAAGATTTTTTTCACAAAATTACAAACTTATACACCTTTTACACCACCATTTATACTCCATTCCATTTTCATTTTACTACACATTTCCTTTAACTAAAACACACTCTTAAGAAACTCCATAACCATTCAGCTAGTATCCATGAAGATCTAGCCATAAAAACATCACTTAAACACCATAAGAAAAACCTTACAAAAACACTTCAAGAATCCTTTCAAGAACACAAGTTTACTTCCAATCTTTCATCCAACTCCATCACTCTTTTGGTTCTAGATTTTTACTTCTCTTTTACAGAAATCTTGTCCAAGTAACTTGAGGTAGTAACTTTTTTCATAACCTTATTCGATTCATATATATATATAGCTATCTTATTTTGTGGTATAAAATTTTAACAACAAGAACATAGTTTGAATGTTTTCAAACTTGTTTGCAAACTAAATAGATCCTTCTCACTTAACTTTTAAAATACTTCAAGACCTTTAATATATCATAAATATATGCTAATTTAACAAGGTATAACTTGGTTTTTCAAAGAACACCTTAAAAACTGTTTTTACGACGTCGGAGTGCAACCGGGGGCTGTTTTGGGTTGGATAATTAAAAACCATCTTAAACTTTGAATTGGAGGTTTATTTTCTGGAAAAATGATTTTTACTATGAATATGATAACACATAAAAATTTCATGATTTAACTCAAAGTATAAGTATTTTTAGAAAAATAATCATTTAAGGTTGTTTACATGATGGAAAATGATTAACTTCATAAGTTTCACTAAAGTTTGACCTATGACCTGTGATTTCGAAAACAAACTAAGGTATTTACAGTTCATAGCCTTAAAGAGGGACTCGATCCAAGGAAGTGGCAAGTTGAACCAACGAAAACGGAGTTGTAACGAAGAAACTACGACCAAAACAAAATCGGATATCCAAGACTAGTTTAGCTACGAAAATAATTGGAGAAAATTAAATAAATCACATCTTTTTAAAATAACATGATATTTTATATATATGTACTCATAATTTAATTTTATATGGTTCAGGATCACCCGTAAACAATACGAGAAGATTAATCATAAGATCCCATGATTGTACGCAACACGTCATTTGACAACACCGGTACTTTATGTACGCAACACGTCATTTGACAACACCGGTACCGTGGGTCAAGATTAATCTCGACCAATACATATACGATGGGGGTTTTATTTATTTCGTTGGGGGTTTATTAAACACCTAAAAATGAACCATTTAAAATTGAATTACTAACTACGGACTAAGGAATTATTAAAAGTATTATAAGTATATATATGTGACGATTGTTTAAAAAGAAAAGGTATTGATATATTATATATGGTTAGGTTTGTGATATCAATCGGAGACCAAGTCGAAATTACATATCTTCAAGACAAAAGTGAGTATATAGTCCCACTTTTAAACTCTAAGTATTTCGGGATGAGAATACATGTATTTTATGATTTACGTTATGGACACAAGTGATTAAAAATATATATTATACGTTGAGTTGTACCACTAGCATACTTCCCTGTAACTTGGTAACTACTATTTACATGAGGTATTGTAAACGCGAATCCTGTTGATAGATCTATCGGGCCTGACAACCCCAACCGGACTGGACGACCAGTATTCAACGGTTGCACAGTACTTCGTTTCGGTGACTACACTTGGTACGGTGTAGTAAGATTTCATAATAAAGGGAATATGCGACGTTGATTAAATGTTAAGTATGGTTATCAAGTGCTCAACAACTTAGAATATTTTTATTAAAACGTTTATATATGAAATCTTGTGGTCTATATATATATTGCTGCCGGCATTAAACCTATATCTCACCAACTTTATGTTGACGTTTTAAACATGTCTATTCTCAGGTGATAATTAGAAGCTTCCGCTGCAACATGTTGAATTTAAACAAGATCTTGAGTATGCATATTTGTGTCAAAAATAAAACTGCATATCGGAGGATTTGTAATGTAAAATATGCTAGAAATCGTATTGTTATCATCACATGTAAAGTTTGTAAGTCTAAGATTATCGCTAATCGGTAATCATCTTTTTATTGTCTAAAGCTTGTATCAAAAATAAGAATTATGGTTTGTAATGTAAAATATATGCAGTTGTTCTTTTAAAAATGTCGCATATAGAGGTCAATACCTCGCTATGAAATCATACGTTATCTAACACGTTCTTATGGTTAAGGACGGGTTATGACATATACCAATAGAAATCTACAATTACATATTTATACAGTACTTATACGCGTATTATACGCAGCTTCTAGAAGTATTTACTATTGGTATATACGAATAGAAATCTACAATTATTGATGTATTATGTCATGCATGACCTAATGGTTTTTAACTTATCTTAGATATTTTTCACTAAAAACCAAATTTATGAGCCTATAAATAAGCACCATTTCTAACTCATTTTTACACATTCATTTTCCAAATTTTACTTACAATTTTCACACACACTTGCAAGAACTCTCTCATTTTTTTGTTCTACTACTTCT
This sequence comes from Rutidosis leptorrhynchoides, assembly GCF_046630445.1. Classification (NCBI taxonomy): domain Eukaryota; kingdom Viridiplantae; phylum Streptophyta; class Magnoliopsida; order Asterales; family Asteraceae; genus Rutidosis; species Rutidosis leptorrhynchoides. The sequence continues at coordinate 454,852,428 of NC_092336.1, read as the reverse complement.
TTCCAGCAACTTTACATTCTAACTTGAGGTAAAAACTCTACTTCAACTCTTGTTCAATACATATGTTTATAGTTATCTATATAAAAGTTTATAAACTAGAACATAGTTTAGTTGATTCTAAACTTGTTTGAAAAACAAATCTAATCTTTCTAGCTTAACTCTAATAACACTTATTTATATGTATTATGATGTTATATTAAGTTAATATAAGAACTTATAACTTTTACATATGAAGAACACCTTGAAACTTAACATATATCGTTTAATCTCCATTCGGTAAAAAGCGGGCTGTTTTGGGTTGGGAATTAAAAACCTATCTTAGACTTTGAGTTCGAGGCTAAGACTTTGGAAATATGTTAATATATGTAATTAAGACTTTCAGTAATTTTTTCATGATTTTAGACAAAGTGGAAGTATTTTATCAAAAATCATATATCGGGTGGATGCCGGGATTCTTCCAAATCTGACCACCGGCACAAAAAGAGGGTAAAAATCTAAAAATTACTACTTGGGCTGAACTTTTCGAATTGGTTTTAAAAAATTATCTTCTTAATGAATCCATAGCAATTTGGATCACTTTAAACGGAGTTGTAATGAATATTTGGCAAGCAAAACAAAATCTGCTAAAATTAACATTGTATGGACGAAATTCATCTTATAAAAACTATATTAACCATATCCTTGCTAAATTTTCCTATATCCTATATATATTTGGACATTTTATCATTAGTATAACAAAATATTATAATCTTGGTTAATTCCGAGATTGTATATATATATAATAATCTTGGTACGTTCCATGACAATACGTATACAATACGTTTTGATAAATCCTAAGTCAACACGTCTCTGGATTGATGAAAGATAATATGTACACAATACGCCGTGGGGTAATTCTAAGATTATATATATATATATATATATATATATATATATATATATATATATATATATATATATATATATATATATATATATATATATATATATATATACCGATTATTGGACTGTTGGACTTTTCGGACTATTTTGGACTTTTTGGACTATTTTGGACTACTAACAAAGGACAACTAACAATGGACTACTAACATAAAATGTTAAAAAAATTATTGTATAAGTATTCTATGAACTTGCTATATTAATTTTGTTCACATGTATTATTATCTGAATCGTTATTATTGTTATAGGTTCGTGAATCCAAGGACGTCGGCTATATTTTAATAAGTTGGAAACTTGTTAAAACTATACTTTTACAACAGTGAGTATATAGTCCCATTTTTAAACTCTTCAAATATTTTGGGATGAGAATACATGCAGCTTTTGTTTTTCGAAATAGACACAAGTACTTAAATATATATTCTATGTTGAGTTGTACCTTTGTATATATCCCTAATAGTCTAGTAACTATTTGTTATATGTGGTTAACATGTAAGCACGAATCCTATTGATAGATCTATTGGGTTTGACAACCCCAATTGGGCTAGTTAGCACTAGCTCCTAACGGGTGTTTAGTACTTCGTTTTACTACACTTGGTACGGTGTAGAGATAACTTTGAAAAGGAATATGCACGGAAAACATCTGTTAAGTATAGTTACTGGGCGTTCAACAAACGTATAAAATATCTTTGCAGAAATGTTTATAACATGAAATCTTGTGGTCTATTATTATATCTTATGCTGACTTTAAAACCTATATCTCACCAACCTTTGTGTTGACAGTTTAAAGCATGTTTATTCTCAGGTCCCTAGAAGTCTTCCGCTGTTTGCTTATACGTTATACAAGCTATGTGCATGGAGTCATACATGCTTTATTCGAGAAAACTTTGCATTCACAAAATCATCATCATGTATCTTAGTTTGACTGTATTGTCAATGAATGTATTATTATAAACTATTATTTACGGGGATTGTCTATACGTAGAAATCATCACATTTCAAAAACTTTGGATTTTATGTATTCATTTATGGTGTGTCTTTCAAAAGAATGCAATGTTTACAAAACGTATCATATAGAGATCAATACCACGCAATGAAATCAATGAATGATGTACTACGTCTAAAGGGATTTGGACGGGTCGTTTAACCTTTGGCATTATTATTACTGAAAATAACTTTGCAATTCCTTTTCAAGTATCCAGTTTTGTCACACCTTCAGCAAGACAACTTCGACGTTTCATTTGGAGAAACCTTAATTAAACCTTGATATATACGATTGCCTTTCTATCGTTGTTACCGGGGAACCTTTTATGTTCCACCATATTAGCAGTAAGCGTACCAGCGACTCCATTACTTTACGACTTAAATCTCTCTGAAATATCACTATCATTATTCATTGAAATCCATCATGTACACATCAACGTCTTGTAACGATAATTGTCATACCAGATACCGTGAAGCATCAATCGTTAACTTCGATTTTCGCAACGTTTCTACGTTAATAGTTACATATATACATATGACGTCTATTTCCTGGACTTACGTACTCCAATTCTGGAATTCTGAAAAGCACCCGAACCTGCGAATTAGTTCTCCAAGTTTGAAAATACTAATGAAGCAGCAAACTATAAACGTCCTTAACAGTCAAAAGTTTGATGATAAAGAGGGGAGTATTGGAATCACTCAATAGAAAATTTGGTACTGAAAAACGGATTAAGCAAAACTACGAAGGAGAGTGTGAACAAATCACAAGGACTAAACTTGTACATAAAGAATCCAGATGATTCTGTATCCAATGAAATCTTCCACGAATACCCTGCTCCTTATTTATTTTAAATCCTTGTGAAAAAATCCTAAAATATCATCGTATCTTTCATTATAAATATCTTCGATATTTCTGAAGATATCTTCATAACTATTCTTGTCCGAAATCACTTATCTCTTCGTGTTATCTGTGCTACATTTTATAGGAAACTGTTTTAGTTTCTAAATTTCTATAAACTTCGAGTTTAAATTATGAATGTTTTTGATGTATTGTTGGAAATTGAAGCATGAGTTAGTATAATATAATAACGCCTGATAAACGTGGTTATATTACAGTAAATCATGTTGAGTTTCTAATGGAACATGATAATTCACATATTATACCATCATCATGTGTCATGTTACGCGATTCTTTCATTCTATTTAACCTCTAAACATATCAAGAACATATTTTCTTGATAGTTTTACCTTTTCCGTGATACCGATAATTTACCAAATTAAATCGTGCTATTACAATTCCTTTCTGCTTAAAACATTAGTTATGTTCATTCGAAATTTTGTGAAATGTCCCGTTCTTATTGATTAAAAACGTTCCATATTAATTGATTTCGTTGCGAGGTTTTGACCTCTATATGAGACGTTTTTCAAAGACTGCATTCATTTTTAAAACAAACCATAACCTTTATTTCATAGATAAAGGTTTTAAAAAGCTTTACGTAGATTATCAAATAATGATAATCTAAAATATCCTGTTTACACACGACCATTACATAATGGTTTACAATACAAATATGTTACAACAAAATAAGTTTCTTGAATGCAGTTTTTACACAATATCATACAAGCATGGACTCCAAATCTCGTCCTTATTTAAGTATGCGATAGCGGAAGCTCTTAATAATCACCTGAGAATAAACATGCTTAAAACGTCAACAAAAATGTTGGTGAGTTATAGGTTTAACCTATATATATCAAATCATAATAATAGACCACAAGATTTCATATTTCAATACACATCCCATACATAGAGATAAAAATCATTCATATGGTGAACACCTGGTAACCGACATTAACAAGATGCATATATAAGAATATCCCCATCATTCCGGGACACCCATCGGATATGATATAAATTTCGAAGTACTAAAGCATCCGGTACTTTGGATGGGGTTTGTTAAGCCCAATAGATCTATCTTTAGGATTCGCGTCAATTAGGGTGTCTGTTCCCTAATTCTTAGATTACCAGACTTAATAAAAAGGGGCATATTCGATTTCGATAATTCAACCATAGAATGTAGTTTCACGTACTTGTGTCTATTTTGTAAATCATTTATAAAACCTGCATGTATTCTCATCCCAAAAATATTAGATTTTAAAAGTGGGACTATAACTCACTTTCACAGATTTTTACTTCGTCGGGAAGTAAGACTTGACCACCGGTTGATTCACGAACCTATAACAATATATACATATATATCAAAGTATGTTTAAAATATATTTACAACACTTTTAATATATTTTGATGTTTTAAGTTTATTAAGTCAGCTGTCCTCGTTAGTAACCTACAACTAGTTGTCCACAGTTAGATGTACAGAAATAAATCGATAAATATTATCTTGAATCAATCCACGACCCAGTGTATACGTATCTCAGTATTAATCACAACTCAAACTATATATATTTTGGAATCAACCTCAACCCTGTATAGCTAACTCCAACATTCACATATAGAGTGTCTATGGTTGTTCCGAAATATATATAGATGTGTCGACATGATAGGTCGAAACATTGTATACGTGTCTATGGTATCTCAAGATTACATAATATATAATACAAGTTGATTAAGTTATGGTTGGAATAGATTTGTTACCAATTTTCACGTAGCTAAAATGAGAAAAATTATCCAATCTTGTTTTACCCATAACTTCTTCATTTTAAATCCGTTTTGAGTGAATCAAATTTCTATGGTTTCATATTGAACTCTATTTTATGAATCTAAACAAAAAAAGTATAGGTTTATAGTCGGAAAAATAAGTTACAAGTCGTTTTTGTAAAGGTAGTCATTTCAGTCGAAAGAACGACGTCTAGATGACCATTTTAGAAAACATACTTCCACTTTGAGTTTAACCATAATTTTTGGATATAGTTTCATGTTCATAATAAAAATCATTTTCTCAGAATAACAACTTTTAAATCAAAGTTTATCATAGTTTTTAATTAACTAACCCAAAACAGCCTGCGGTGTTACTACGACGGCGTAAATCCGGTTTTACGGTGTTTTTCGTGTTTCCAGGTTTTAAATCATTAAGTTAGCATATCATATAGATATAGAACATGTGTTTAGTTGATTTTAAAAGTCAAGTTAGAAGGATTAACTTTTGTTTGCGAACAAGTTTAGAATTAACTAAACTATGTTCTAGTGATTACAAATTTAAACCTTCGAATAAGATTGCTTTATATGTATGAATTGAATGATGTTATGAACATCATTACTACCTTAATTTCCTTGGATAAACCTACTAGAAAAGAGAAAAATGGATCTAGCTTCAACGGATCCTTGGATGGCTCGAAGTTCTAGAAGCAGAATCATGACACGAAAACAAGTTCAAGTAAGATCATCACTTGAAATAAGATTGTTATAGTTATAGAAATTGAACCAAAGTTTGAATATGATTATTACCTTGTATTAGAATGATAACCTACTGTAAGAAACAAAGATTTCTTGAGGTTGGATGATCACCTTACAAGATTGGAAGTGAGCTAGCAAACTTGAAAGTATTCTTGATTTTATGAAACTAGAACTTTTGGAATTTATGAAGAACACTTAGAACTTGAAGATAGAACTTGAGAGAGTTCAATTAGATGAAGAAAATTGAAGAATGAAAGTGTTTGTAGGTGTTTTTGGTCGTTGGTGTATGGATTAGATATAAAGGATATGTTATTTTGTTTTCATGTAAATAAGTCATAAATGATTACTCATATTTTTGTAATTTTATGAGATATTTCATGCTAGTTGCCAAATGATGGTTCCCACATGTGTTAGGTGACTCACATGGGCTGCTAAGAGCTGATCATTGGAGTGTATATACCAATAGTACATACATCTAAAAGCTGTGTATTGTACGAGTACGAATACGGGTGCATACGAGTAGAATTGTTGATGAAACTGAACGAGGATGCAATTGTAAGCATTTTTGTTAAGTAGAAGTATTTTGATAAGTGTCTTGAAGTCTTTCAAAAGTGTATAAATACATATTAAAACACTACATGTATATACATTTTAACTGAGTCGTTAAGTCATCGTTAGTCGTTACATGTAAGTGTTGTTTTGAAACTTTTAGGTTAACGATCTTGTTAAATGTTGTTAACCCAATGTTTATAATATCAAATGAGATTTTAAATTATTATATTATCATGATATTATCATGTATGAATATCTCTTAATATGATATATATACATTAAATGTCTTTACAACGATAATCGTTACATATATGTCTCGTTTAAAAATCATTAAGTTAGTAGTCTTGTTTTTACATATGTAGTTCATTGTTAATATACTTAATGATATGTTTACTTATCATAGTATCATGTTAACTATATATATATCCATATATATGTCATCATATAGTTTTTACAAGTTTTAACGTTCGTGAATCACCGGTCAACTTGGGTGGTCAATTGTCTATATGAAACCTATTTCAATTAATCAAGTCTTAACAAGTTTGATTGCTTAACATGTTGGAAACATTTAATCATGTAAATATCAATCTCAATTAATATATATAAACATGGAAAAGTTCGCGTCACTACAGTACCTACCCGTTAAATAAATTTCGTCCCGAAATTTTAAGCTGTTGAAGGTGTTGACGAATCTTCTGGAAAGAGATGCGGGTATTTCTTCTTCATCTGATCTTCACGCTCCCAGGTGAACTCGGGTCCTCTACGAGCATTCCATCGAACCTTAACAATTGGTATCTTGTTTTGCTTAAGTCTTTTAACCTCACGATCCATTATTTCGACGGGTTCTTCGATGAATTAAAGTTTTTCATTGATTTGGATTTCATCTAACGGAATAGTGAGATCTTCTTTAGCAAAACATTTCTTCAAATTCGATACGTGGAAAGTGTTATGTACAGCCGCGAGTTGTTGAGGTAACTCAAGTCGGTAAGCTACTGGTCCGACACGATCAATAATCTTGAATGGTCCAATATACCTTGGATTTAATTTCCCTCGTTTACCAAATCGAACAACGCCTTTCCAAGGTGCAACTTTAAGCATGACCATCTCTCCAATTTCAAATTCTATATCTTTTCTTTTAATGTCAGCGTAGCTCTTTTGTCGACTTTGGGCAGTTTTCAACCGTTGTTGAATTTGGATGATCTTCTAGGTAGTTTCTTGTATAATCTCTGGACCCGTAATCTGTCTATCCCCCACTTCACTCCAACAAATCAGAGACCTGCACTTTCTACCATAAAGTGCTTCAAACGGCGCCATCTCAATGCTTGAATGGTAGCTGTTGTTGTAGGAAAATTCTGCTAACGGTAGATGTCGATCCCAACTGTTTCCGAAATCAATAACACATGCTCGTAGCATGTCTTCAAGCGTTTGTATCGTCCTTTCGCTCTGCCCATCGGTTTGTGGATGATAGGCAGTACTCATGTCTAGACGAGTTCCTAATGCTTGCTGTAATGTCTGCCAGAATCTTGAAATAAATCTGCCATCCCTATCAGAGATAATAGAGATTGGTATTCCATGTCTGGAGACGACTTCCTTCAAATACAGTCGTGCTAACTTCTCCATCTTGTGATCTTCTCTTATTGGCAGGAAGTGTGCTGATTTGGTGAGACGATCAACTATTACCCAAATAGTATCAAAACCACTTGCAGTCCTTGGCAATTTAGTGATGAAATCCATGGTAATGTTTTCCCATTTCCATTCCGGGATTTCGGGTTGTTGAAGTAGACCTGATGGTTTCTGATGCTCAGCTTTGACCTTAGAACACGTCAAACATTCTCCTACGTATTTAGCAACATCGGCTTTCATACCCGGCCACCAAAAATGTTTCTTGAGATCCTTGTACATCTTCCCCGTTCCAGGATGTATTGAGTATCTGGTTTTATGAGCTTCTCTAAGTACCATTTCTCTCATATCTCCAAATTTTGGTACCCAAATCCTTTCAGCCCTATACCGGGTTCCGTCTTCCCGAATATTAAGATGCTTCTCCGATCCTTTGGGTATTTCATCCTTTAAATTTCCCTCTTTTAAAACTCCTTGTTGCGCCTCCTTTATTTGAGTAGTAAGGTTATTATGAATCATTATATTCATAGATTTTACTCGAATTGGTTCTCTGTCCTTCCTGCTCAAGGCATCGGCTACCACATTTGCCTTCCCCGGGTGGTAACGAATCTCAAAGTCGTAATCATTCAATAATTCAATCCACCTACGCTGCTTCATATTCAGTTGTTTCTGATTAAATATGTGTTGAAGACTTTTGTGGTCGGTATATATAATACTTTTGACCCCATATAAGTAGTGCCTCCAAGTCTTTAATGCAAAAACAACGCGCCTAATTCCAAATCATGCGTCATATAATTTTGTTCGTGAATCTTCAATTGTCTAGACGCATAAGCAATCACCTTCGTTCGTTGCATTAATACACAACCGAGACCTTGCTTTGATGCATCACAATAAATCACAAAATCATCATTCCCTTCAGGCAATGACAATATAGGTGCCGTAGTTAGCTTTTTCTTCAATAACTGAAACGCTTTCTCTTGTTCATCATTCCATTCAAATTTCTTCCCTTTATGCGTTAATGTAGTCAAGGGTTTTGCTATTCTGGAAAAGTCTTGGATGAACCTTCTGTAGTAACCAGCTAGTCCTAAAAACTGGCGTATGTGTTTCGGAGTTTTCGGGGTTTCCCACTTTTCAACAGTTTCTATCTTTGCTGGATCCACCTTAATACCTTCTTTGTTCACTATGTGACCGAGGAATTGAACTTCTTCCAACCAAAATGCACACTTTGAAAACTTAGCGTACAATTCTTCCTTCCTCAATACTTCTAACACCTTTCTCAAATGTTCACCGTGTTCTTGGTCATTATTTGAGTAAATAAGTATGTCATCAATGAAAACAATGACAAACTTGTCAAGGTATGGTCCACACACTCAGTTCATAAGGTCCATGAACACAGCTGGTGCATTAGTTAAACCAAACGGCATGACCATAAACTCGTAATGACCGTAACGTGTTCTGAAAGCAGTCTTTGGAATATCATCTTCTTTCACCCGCATTTGATGATACCCGGAACGTAAGTCAATCTTTGAATAAACAGACGAGCCTTGTAGTTGATCAAATAAGTCGTCGATTCTCGGTAGTGGGTAGCGGTTCTTGATGGTAAGTTTGTTCAACTCTCGGTAGTCGATACACAACCTGAATGTACCATCTTTCTTCTTGACAAACAAAACAGGAGCTCCCCACGGTGATGTGCTTGGTCGAATGAAACCACGCTCTAAAAGTTCTTGTAATTGGCTTTGCAGTTCTTTCATCTCGCTGGGTGCGAGTCTGTAAGGAGCACGAGCTATTGGTGCAGCTCCTGGTACAAGATCTATTTGAAATTCAACGGATCGATGTGGGGGTAATCCCGGTAATTCTTTCGGAAATACATCGGGAAATTCTTTTGCAATGGGAACATCATTGATGCTCTTTTCTTCAGTTTGTACTTTCTCGACGTGTGCTAGAACAGCATAGCAACCTTTTCTTATTAGTTTTTGTGCCTTCAAATTACTAATAAGATGTAGCTTCGTGTTGCCCTTTTCTCCGTACACCATTAAGGGTTTTCCTTTTTCTCGTATAATGCGAATTGCATTTTTGTAACAAACGATCTCCGCTTTCACTTCTTTCAACCAGTCCATACCGATTATCACATCAAAACTCCCTAAATCTACTGGTATCAAATCAATCTTAAATGTTTCGCTAACCAGTTTAATTTCTCGATTCCGACATATATTATCTGCTGAAATTAATTTACCATTTGCTAATTCGAGTAAAAATTTACTATCCAAAGGCGTCAATGGACAACTTAATTTAGCACAAAAATCTCTACTCATATAGCTTCTATACGCACCCGAATCAAATAAAACGTAAGCAGATTTATTGTCAATAAGAAACGTACCCGTAACAAGCTCCGGGTCTTCCTATGCCTCTACCGCATTAATATTGAAAACTCTTCCACGGCCTTGTCCATTCGTGTTCTCCTGGTTCGGGCAATTTCTAATAATGTGGCCTGGTTTTCCACATTTATAACAAACTACATTGGCATAACTTGCTCCGACACTACTTGCTCCGCCATTACTCGTTCCGACACCATTTGTTCCTTTCGTTCTATTAACCCCTGGTCCGTAGACCTCACACTTCGCCGCGCTATGACCATTTCTTTTACACTTGTTGCAAAATTTGGTGCAGAACCCCGAGTGATTCTTTTCACACCTTTGGCATAGCTGCTTCTGATTGTTGTTGTTGTTGCGGTTATTATTGTTGTTGGGATGATTGTTTTAGTTGTTGTTGTTGTTGTTGTTGTTGTTGTTGTTGTTGTTGGGCCGTTTGTTGTAGTTGCGATTGATGTTGCGATTGTTGGGATAATTGTTGCGATTATTGTTGTAATTGCTGTTGTTGTTGTATTGGTGATTCTTATCACCGTTTTCCTCCCACTTTCTTTTGACTTGCTTCACATTGGCCTCTTCAGCAGTCTGTTCTTTAATTCTTTCTTCAATCTGGTTCACTAGTTTGTGAGCCATTCTACATGTCTGTTGTATGGAGGCGGGCTCGTGTGAACTTATATCTTCTTGGATTCTTTCTGGTAATCCTTTCACAAACGCGTCGATCTTCTCTTCCTCATCTTCGAATGCTCCCGGACACAATAGGCACAATTCTGTGAATCGTCTTTCGTATGTGGTAATATCAAATCCTTGGGTTCGTAACCCTCTAAGTTCTGTCTTGAGCTTATTGACCTCGGTTCTGGGACGGTACTTCTCGTTTATCAAGTGCTTGAATGCTGACCACGGTAGTGCGTACGCATCGTCTTGTCCCACTTGCTCTAGATAGGTATTCCACCATGTTAACGCAGAACCTGTGAAGGTATGCGTAGCGTACTTCACTTTGTCCTCTTCAGTACACTTACTTATGGCAAACACCGATTCAACCTTCTCGGTCCACCGTTTCAATCCGATCGGTCCTTCGGTTCCATTAAATTCCAAAGGTTTGCAGGCAGTGAATTCTTTGTAGGTGCATCCTACACGATTTCCTGTACTGCTAGATCCAAGGTTATTGTTGGTATGTAGCGCAGCCTGTACTGCGGCTATGTTTGAAGCTAGAAAAGTACGGAATTCCTCTTCATTCATATTCACGGTGTGTCGAGTAGTCGGTGCCATTTCCTTCAAAATAGTTAAATGGAACAAGTTAATCATACAGAATATTAAGAGTAGTTAATAGTATTTCGTAGCATAATATGAACTCATTTATAAAAGCTTTTTCTTCATATTAGCGTTTTATAAGTTTAAATTCGGGTAGTACCTACCCGTTAAGTTCATACTTAGTAGCTAATATACAATTCAACTACTACAATTCTATATGAAAAAATGATTGTAATAATATTTCGCGTTCAAACTTTTATACAATATTTTACAAACTTACAATACCGCTTATTTTACATAAAGCATGAAATATAGCACACAATAACTTTGATACAAGATAGTTGTGAAGACAATTCTAGCTAGTACACAAGTCGTTCAGCAAAGGTAATAAAGACACGTAATTCATACGTCCAGAAACAAGTCATGCATTCTGGTTTTACTAGGACTACTTCCCATCCTTGGTCTTGTGCAACATAACCGTTATGGCCGTTGATAAGACAGCGTGTTGTAACGTCATCAAAGGGACGAGGGTAACGTAATGTCCAACAGTCCCGTAATAATCTAAAAACCTCATTTCTTACCCCAATTACCGACTCCGTCACTTGTGGAAACGTTTTGTTTAATAGTTGTAGCCTGATGTTCTTGTTCTCACTTTGGTGAGAAGCGAACATTACTAATCCGTAAGCATAACATGCTTCTTTATGTTGCATGTTAGAAGCTTTTTCTAAATCACGAAGTCCAATATTCGGATATATTGAGTCAAAATAATTTCTTAACCCGTTGCGTAAAATAGCATTTGGGTTCCCCGCAATATATGCGTCAAAGTAAACACATCGTAACTTATGGGTTTCCCAATGTGATATCCCCCATCTTTCAAACGAAAGTCTCTTATAAACCAAGACATTCTTGGAACGTTCTTCGAATGTCTTACAAACTGATCTCGCCTTAAATAGTTGTGCCGAAGAATTCTGGCCGACTCTAGACAAGATTTCATCAATCATGTCTCCGGGTAGGTCTCTTAAAATATTGGGTTGTCTATCCATTTTGTGTTTTTAAACTGTAAAATAGACAAGAGTTAGATTCATAAAAAAAATACTTATTAATACAAGCAATTTTTACATATATCATAAAGCATAAGAACACTATATTCCATATATTACACCACACGAATACAACTATCTTATTCCGACTCGCTCGTTTCTTCTTCTTCGGTTTTGGTTCGTTTTGCCAAGTTTCTAGGGATATATGATGTTCCCCTAATACGAGCCGTCGTTGTCCACATTGGTTTAGAAAAACCTGGTGGTTTAGAGGTTCCCGGGTCATTGTTACAACTTAAGGACTTCGGGGGTTGACGATACATATAAAGTTCATCGGGGTTGGAATTAGATTTCTCTATTTTTATGCCCTTTCCCTTATTATTTTCTTTTGCCTTTTTAAATTCAGTTGGGGTAATTTCTATAACATCATCGGAATTCTCGTCGGAATCCGATTCATCGGAGAATTGGTAATCCTCCCAATATTTTGCTTCCTTAGCGGAAACACCATTGACCATAATTAACTTTGGTCGGTTGGTTGAGGATTTTCTTTTACTTAACCGTTTTATTATTTCCCCCACCGGTTCTATTTCTTCATCTGGTTCCTATTCTTCTTCCGGTTCCGATTCTTCTTCCGGTTCCGACTCTTCTTCCGGTTCCTCTTCGGGAACTTGTGAATCAGTCCACAAATCATTCCAATTTACATTTGACTCTTCATTATTATTAGGTGAGTCAATGGGACTTGTTCTAGAGGTAGACATCTATCACATAATATCAAACACGTTAAGAGATTAATATATCACATAATATTCATATGTTAAAAATTTATAGTTTCCAACAAAAATGTTAAGCAATCATTTTTAAAGAAAACACGGTCGAAGTCCAGACTCACTAATGCATCCTAACAAACTCAATAAGACACACTAATGCAAATTTTCTGGTTCTCTAAGACCAACGCTCTGATACCAACTGAAATGTCCCGTTCTTATTGATTAAAAACGTTCCATATTAATTGATTTCGTTGCGAGGTTTTGACCTCTATATGAGACGTTTTTCAAAGACTGCATTCATTTTTAAAACAAACCATAACCTTTATTTCATAGATAAAGGTTTTAAAAAGCTTTACGTAGATTATCAAATAATGATAATCTAAAATATCCTGTTTACACACGACCATTACATAATGGTTTACAATACAAATATGTTACAACAAAATAAGTTTCTTGAATGCAGTTTTTACACAATATCATACAAGCATGGACTCCAAATCTCGTCCTTATTTAAGTATGCGATAGCGGAAGCTCTTAATAATCACCTGAGAATAAACATGCTTAAAACGTCAACAAAAATGTTGGTGAGTTATAGGTTTAACCTATATATATCAAATCATAATAATAGACCACAAGATTTCATATTTCAATACACATCCCATACATAGAGATAAAAATCATTCATATGGTGAACACCTGGTAACCGACATTAACAAGATGCATATATAAGAATATCCCCATCATTCCGGGACACCCATCGGATATGATATAAATTTCGAAGTACTAAAGCATCCGGTACTTTGGATGGGGTTTGTTAAGCCCAATAGATCTATCTTTAGGATTCGCGTCAATTAGGGTGTCTGTTCCCTAATTCTTAGATTACCAGACTTAATAAAAAGGGGCATATTCGATTTCGATAATTCAACCATAGAATGTAGTTTCACGTACTTGTGTCTATTTTGTAAATCATTTATAAAACCTGCATGTATTCTCATCCCAAAAATATTAGATTTTAAAAGTGGGACTATAACTCACTTTCACAGATTTTTACTTCGTCGGGAAGTAAGACTTGACCACCGGTTGATTCACGAACCTATAACAATATATACATATATATCAAAGTATGTTTAAAATATATTTACAACACTTTTAATATATTTTGATGTTTTAAGTTTATTAAGTCAGCTGTCCTCGTTAGTAACCTACAACTAGTTGTCCACAATTAGATGTACAGAAATAAATCGATAAATATTATCTTGAATCAATCCACGACCCAGTGTATACGTATCTCAGTATTGATCACAACTCAAACTATATATATTTTGGAATCAACCTCAACCCTGTATAGCTAACTCCAACATTCACATATAGAGTGTCTATGGTTGTTCCGAAATATATATAGATGTGTCGACATGATAGGTCGAAACATTGTATACGTGTCTATGGTATCTCAAGATTACATAATATATAATACAAGTTGATTAAGTTATGGTTGGAATAGATTTGTTACCAATTTTCACGTAGCTAAAATGAGAAAAATTATCCAATCTTGTTTTACCCATAACTTCTTCATTTTAAATCCGTTTTGAGTGAATCAAATTGCTATGGTTTCATATTGAACTCTATTTTATGAATCTAAACAAAAAAAGTATAGGTTTCTAGGCGGAAAAATAAGTTACAAGTCGTTTTTGTAAAGGTAGTCATTTCAGTCGAAAGAACGACGTCTAGATGACCATTTTAGAAAACATACTTCCACTTTGAGTTTAACCATAATTTTTGGATATAGTTTCATGTTCATAATAAAAATCATTTTCTCATAATAACAACTTTTAAATCAAAGTTTATCATAGTTTTTAATTAACTAACCCAAAACAGCCCGCGGTGTTACTACGACGGCGTAAATCCGGTTTTACGGTGTTTTTCGTGTTTCCAGGTTTTAAATCATTAAGTTAGCATATCATATAGATATAGAACATGTGTTTAGTTGATTTTAAAAGTCAAGTTAGAAGGATTAACTTTTGTTTGCGAACAAGTTTAGAATTAACTAAACTATGTTCTAGTGATTACAAATTTAAACCTTCGAATAAGATTGCTTTATATGTATGAATTGAATGATGTTATGAACATCATTACTACCTTAATTTCCTTGGATAAACCTACTGGAAAAGAGAAAAATGGATCTAGCTTCAACGGATCCTTGGATGGCTCGAAGTTCTTGAAGCAGAATCATGACACGAAAACAAGTTCAAGTAAGATCATCACTTGAAATAAGATTGTTATAGTTATAGAAATTGAATCAAAGTTTGAATATGATTATTACCTTGTATTAGAATGATAACCTACTGTAAGAAACAAAGATTTCTTGAGGTTGGATGATCACCTTACAAGATTGGAAGTGAGCTAGCAAACTTGAAAGTATTCTTGATTTTATGAAACTAGAACTTTTGGAATTTATGAAGAACACTTAGAACTTGAAGATAGAACTTGAGAGAGTTCAATTAGATGAAGAAAATTGAAGAATGAAAGTGTTTGTAGGTGTTTTTGGTCGTTGGTGTATGGATTAGATATAAAGGATATGTTATTTTGTTTTCATGTAAATAAGTCATAAATGATTACTCATATTTTTGTAATTTTATGAGATATTTCATGCTAGTTGCCAAATGATGGTTCCCACATGTGTTAGGTGACTCACATGGGCTGCTAAGAGCTGATCATTGGAGTGTATATACCAATAGTACATACATCTAAAAGCTGTGTATTGTACGAGTACGAATACGGGTGCATACGAGTAGAATTGTTGATGAAACTGAACGAGGATGCAATTGTAAGCATTTTTGTTAAGTAGAAGTATTTTGATAAGTGTCTTGAAGTCTTTCAAAAGTGTATAAATACATATTAAAACACTACATGTATATACATTTTAACTGAGTCGTTAAGTCATCGTTAGTCGTTACATGTAAGTGTTGTTTTGAAACTTTTAGGTTAACGATCTTGTTAAATGTTGTTAACCCAATGTTTATAATATCAAATGAGATTTTAAATTATTATATTATCATGATATTATCATGTATGAATATCTCTTAATATGATATATATACATTAAATGTCTTTACAACGATAATCGTTACATATATGTCTCGTTTAAAAATCATTAAGTTAGTACTCTTGTTTTTACATATGTAGTTCATTGTTAATATACTTAATGATATGTTTACTTATCATAGTATCATGTTAACTATATATATATCCATATATATGTCATCATATAGTTTTTACAAGTTTTAACGTTCGTGAATCACCGGTCAACTTGGGTGGTCAATTGTCTATATGAAACCTATTTCAATTAATCAAGTCTTAACAAGTTTGATTGCTTAACATGTTGGAAACATTTAATCATGTAAATATCAATCTCAATTAATATATATAAACATGGAAAAGTTCGGGTCACTACATTTTGTACCTACAAAATCGAGACGTCTTCATCACTTTACTTAAAGTTAAGAAGAAAAGCAAGGAGCTCCGATATATATAAGGAAAATATAAAGCCCGATAACAAAACAGAAATTACAAACCGTGTTGTGATGACCCGGATTTTTCCGACTACTTGATTATACTATCTACATGATTTAATAATTCTGAATTGATAAGCAATGAATTTTAATAAGTCTTGAACCTCCGGAAAGAGTTTTACACAAGCTTTTGGTCACCTTTTTATTCCTACGATTCACGAACGTCATAACTTGTATTAATTATATATATGTATATATATATATATATATATATATATATATATATATATATATATATATATATATATATATATATATATATATATATATATATATATATAACTTGAAAATATGATAATTAAATATCTCATTAAGTATATTAACAAGGTATTATATATACATATTCATACTACTAATTTAAAGAGTTTTCGAACAATATATATGTTACTTTTTAAACGACGTAATTAACTTATGTTAAAATGTATTTACATACAATGTATTATGAGTATAAATACATCCTTAAAAGTATTGAATACACTTAATAATATACAAATACATATAAGGGATAGCTATATTCGTATTTCCGTTCATTTTTCTCAAGAATTCTACTCGTATTTATACGGTATTTATACGGTATTTATACGCATATTATATGCAGCTTCTAGAAGTATTTACTATTGTTATATACCAATAGAAATCTATAATTACGTATTTATACGGTATTTATACGCATATTATATGCAGCTTCTAGAAGTATTTACTATTGGTATATACGAATAGAAATCTACAATTATTGATTTATTATGTCATGCATGACCTAATGGTTTTTAACTTATACTCCGTACTAGATATTTTTCACAAAACAACAAAATTACAACTAGTATATAAAGACACCATATTTGATCAAATTTTTACCATTCCATTTTCTAATTTTTACTTCAAGTTTACTTACACACACATACTCTCTTTAGTTCTAGTATCCCTTTATTTGTTCTTCATCTATTTCTAGCAAGTTCAAGCTTCAAAATCAAGGTATTAACCTTGCCTAAACTCTTGTTCAATTCATATATTTATAGCTATCTATATAAGAGTTTATAAACTAGAACATAGTTTAGTTGATTCTAAACTTGTTTGAAAAACTAATCTAATATTTCTAACTTAACTCTAATAACACTTATTTATATGTATTATGATGTTATATTAAGTTAATATAAGAACTTATAACTTGTACATATGAAGAACACCTTGAAACTTAACATATATCGTTTAATCTCTATTCGGTAAAAAGCGGGCTGTTTTGGGTTAGGAATTAAAAACCTATATTAGACTTCGAGTTCGAGGCTAAGACTATGGAAATATGTTAATATATGTAATTAAGACTTCCAGTAAATTTTTCATGATTTTAGACAAAGTGAAAGTATTTTATCAAAAATCATATATCGGGTGGATGCGGGATTCTTCCAAATCTGACCACCGTCACAAAAAGAGGGTAAAACTCTAAAAATTACTACTTGGGCTGAACTTTTAGAATTGGTTTTGATAAATTAACTTCTTAAGGAATCCATAGCAATTTAATTAACTTTAAACGGAGTTGTAATGAATATTTGGCGAGCAAAACAAAATCTGCTAAAATTAACTTTATATGGACAAAATTTATCTTATAAAAACTATATTAACCATATCCTTGCTAACTTTTCCTATATCCTATATATATTTGGACATGTTATCATTAGTATAACAAAATATTATAATCTTGGTTGAGTCCGAGATTGTATATATATAATAATCTTGGTACGTTCCATAACAATACGTATACAATACGTTTTGATAAATCCTAAGTCAACACGTCTCTAGATTGATGCAAGACAATATGTACACAATACGCTGTGGGGTAATTTTAAGATTATATATATATACCGATTATTCAACTATTGGACTTTTCGGACTATTTTGTACTTTTCGGACTATTTTGGACTTTTCGGACTATTTTGGACTACTAACAAAGGACTACTAACAATGGACTACTAACAAAGGACTACTAACAATGGACTACTAACATAAAATGTTAAAAATTATTATATAAGTATTCTATGAACTCGCTATATTAATTTTGTTCACATGTATTATTATCTGAATCGTTATTATTGTTATAGGTTCGTGAATCCAAGGACGTCGACTATATTTTAATAAGTTGAAAACTTATTATTTCTCTATCTTACTACCGTGAGTATATAGTCCCATTTTTAAACTCTAATAATATTTTGGGATGAGAATACATGCATTTTATGTTTTACGATATGGACACAAGTACTTAAAATATATTCTACGTTGAGTTGTACCACCTTGCATATCTTCCCTAATAGCTTGGTAACTAATATTTACATGTTGTAAGAACATGTAAGCGTGAATCCTATTGATAGATCTATCGGGTTTGACAACCCCAACCGGGCTAGTCGCTCTAGTATCGTAAATGGTTGCATAGTACTTCATTTTTACTACACTTGGTACAGTGTAGAGAGATTTCATAATAAAGGGAATATGCCACATTATTTGTTAATTATGGTTACCGAAGCGCTCAACAACTTATTATGAAATCTTGTGGTCTATATTTATATCGATTATAGCTTTAAACATATATATCTCACCAACCTTTGTGTTAACTATTTAAGCATGTTTATTCTCAGGTCCTTAAGAAAGTCTTTCGTTGTTGCATTATCTGAGCAAGCTGTGCATGGAGTCTCATGCTTTTGTTTAAATGAAGTGTTGCATTCAATAAAACCTTTGTCATGTAATATATTCGACTGTTATGTCACATGTGTAGTATTTATTCCTTAAATAATCGCCCACTTGTTTAAAACATGCATTATGTATAATAATGGTGTGCTTTTTATGAAACGAATGCAATATTTTCTAAAAACGTATCATGTAGAGGTCAAATACCTCGCTGTGGGACCAATGAATAACGTACTACGTTAATAGTAATATGGACGGGTCATTTCAGTTGGTATCAGAGCGTTGGTTTTAGCGAACCAGGTCTTGCATTAGTGTGTCTAACTGATAGTTGTTAAGATGCATTAGTGAGTCTGGACTTCGACCGTGTCTGCATGTCAAGAGTTTTGCTTATCATTTCTTGTCAAAAATTACCTGCTTATCATTCTTAGTCTAGACACGTCTTACTGCATTGATTGCATAGATAGTGTATAGACAAATTCATATCTTAGCGTATCTGTTACTGTAAACTTTGCCTGACAGCTTTCGAAAGTTCCTCCGTAATCTGTGGAATCCCTTATACTACATATAGGAATTCTATGTAATTAGAATATCATCCGATATCCAAAAATCTTTTCATATCAAAAATCCCTTATCTAACCGTGTAAGATGAATTCAGCTACTAGTTCGAGTTCCTCGGATTCTGACAGCTATTCCGATATGGATTTCTACCTGAGCTTCGAAATCAGTGTAACCGGAATGGATCAATCAATTAGCCATCATCAATTCTGGATGAATTGGGGATGGGTTCGTAGTCGACTCAATCAATGGAGACAAGAAGAAGGCGATCCTTTCCATCAACCAAATTGCCCTCTTGGCGAAGAACCTGAAGCACTTACCGGTGAACCAGTTCGAAACACCATTTTCACTCTCATTGCCAGGATAGCTCGCAACGATTACGTAATATCTACTATTCTAAACCTTATTCATCCGCTCGTTCCAACCGCCAATCATCCCGGAGTAATAGAAGAAGTCAACAAGCTTCGCGCTCGAGTAGTGACTTTGGAGAGTATGATGCACAACTTGCAGGCATCACAGACATCACCAGCATCAGTACCAACAGCACCTGTACCACCAACAACAACATCCGCATCACCCGCCTCAACATCACAATCCGTACCTCGAGCATAATCTTCGTCCAACATCTCTTATTTTTGTTCTGTATATCATTCTACATCAACATCATACGCCTCGAAGACACCAAGGAAAAAAACAAACGATGAAGTATTGATTCATAACTTCATTGGAAAAATATTCCGCGGCGATTATGTAATCTCTAAAGTCTTAGAGATTATTTATTCTAGTTCTAATCGTAGATCAGATGGTTGGAGGGATAGAAATGATAGAGGGTAGAGTAGAAACCCTGACACAGAATGATGCGTAACTTACAAGCTAGACTTATTATACAAGCACCACCAGCAGAACCTCCAACATCACCAGCAGTATCACCAACACCAGTAAAACCTGCAGCACCACAAACTCCACAAGCTCCATAACCATCGCAGATATCAACACCTCAATCATTATTAAGTATATTGTATTACCGAGTTATGAAATATTAACTCATTCTTTTCAATGAATTTATATGTATATTTTATATATATAAATTTTGAAACCATAATTTATCTTTTCGTACTAAGCTATTACGTATGAATTTTTAAAGGGTAGATATTACTCGGTTAATTCATATTACTAATATGCTATGATGTGCATCCTTCTTTAACAACTTAACAATCGTTAACTATAATCTCTGCTTCAGCTCAATAAATTCTATTTCATGATAAACCAAGTGTATTATTCAATTACGTGTTTGATTTTACACTTTCATTTCTGATGTACTTGAAACCTTCTAGAAAATATCATTCGTGCCTTGCGAAGTTCACAAGAATTCCACGAGTATCAACATCTTTCACCGAGGAATGTCAATAAGATTAAATAATGAAGTATTGATTACATTAGCAAAATAATCTACGAAGATTATCTAAAGTTTTAGAGATTATTCATTTTTAGTTCCAGCCAAAAATCCAATGAGTTTAATATTAACTCATTAAATCTATATTACATCTGAAGAAAATATACATACATATATTTTCATAAAGACTGTAATAAAAATTCTCTTGTACAAAATATTTTTTGTGAAATTTTTTTTAACGGGTAGGTAATACCCGAAAAATATTTAAGTTCACAATTAATATATGTTACACTGTATATTCTTCAATTATTCGATAATCATTATCTATACTCACTACTTCTACAACGATATATATCCTTCCATAGAAATCAGAACAACCATTCCCATCCAAATTCAATTACATATTCTGATTTTGACATATCAGAATTCAAGTCAAGATATAACAGATAACATCACTCTTAGATCCTTACATCTTTCAAAACCATACTTTGAATTCAAAACTGTAATAGAACGTCACTCTTATTCATAAAACTCAGAAATGTATTCACTTCATTCAAAATCCTAAATGATTTCATCTTGAACATCATGTGTATATTGACGATTACAACCTGCGTTCAAACCCTTCATGATTCTTGAAAACACTTCAACTGATGAACAATCAAGAGGATGAACCAACCACACGTTATCTACGAAAAAGATTTACACATATATTCATACACCTGGAAAACTCTCGTAACTAAATAATAGCCTAACACATATCTGTTCTAGATTTTTTGACATTGTTATTACCAAAAATAACCTTACAATCCTTTTTCAAAGTATTCAGTTTTATCACACTTCCAACAAATCAACTTCGACTTCTCGTTTGGATTAGCCCTATTATAATTTTGATATATACGTGGGATTGAAAGAAAACAGTTCAGCAGCCCTTTATTTTGTTCAGTTGTACCGACAGTTTTCACGGGGTATTATATCGTGCTCCGTTGTTTACTTAGTTGCGAATAAAAGTCTTCGAAAAATTCCCAAATGTTGAAAGTAATTAAATTTATTTATTTTAGTCATTATTGTAAAAAAAATTATCATTAACTATTTAAAATTATTAAATAAAAATTAAATTAATTATTAGCTCCCAATCCCAAGTAAAATATGCTAACTGTAAATATTAAGAAATAACTCCTAAATATACTTTTAATAAGCCTATAATTTATATAACTCATTTTCGGATCACCGTTTATTTTTAAATCATATAAGTTTGTATTTAGACTTGTCTAATATCAATCGAAATATCAAACGAGTATTACAATCATTTAATATTTATTTTTAATATACTTTTTTTTATATAAGATAGGTTTTAAATAATAATTATTATAATATCATATTTTTATTTTATTTTTGATAATTACTTTTAATAACCAAATCATATAATATTTCAAATTATATTTCAAATTATTATTATATATATACATTTAAATACATATATATCTATTTACAATTAATTGTTCGTGAATCGTCGGGAATAGTCGAAGGTTAAATGAATTCATGAAAACAGTTCAAAAATTTTGAGACTCAATATTACAGACTTTGCTTATCGTGTCGAAATCATATAA
Organism: Rutidosis leptorrhynchoides; assembly: GCF_046630445.1. Lineage (NCBI taxonomy): Eukaryota > Viridiplantae > Streptophyta > Magnoliopsida > Asterales > Asteraceae > Rutidosis > Rutidosis leptorrhynchoides. The sequence goes on along the minus strand of NC_092336.1, from coordinate 454,829,715 downwards.
AGATTAAGTTTAAATTTGGTCAGAAATTGCCGGGTCGTCACAAAAAGAATCAGAAGTTCAAAAGAATTTAAGGAAGGAGACAGAGTTCTTCTTTTCAATTCAAGATTCAGGCTATTTCCTGGAAAATTGAAATCAAGATGTTCTGGACCATTCATAGTCAAAAGAGTTTTCCCGTACGGAACAATAGAATTGATAAATTCAAATGGGATTGAATTTAAAGTTAATGGTCACAGAGTTAAACACTATATTGATGGTCCGATAGAAGTTAACGATGAAGTTAATCATAATTTCAACACCACAGCTAACTAAGTGTGGGGAGATTCAAATGTTTTAAGAATAATTCTTATGCTGTCTAAAGTTAGATGTTCTGTTTTCATGTACTTTCCGAGAATAGAATCTGATTGGTCTTTTCTACTAGCAGACCCTAAAGAACTAGTCTTCTCCCCCCATTCTGATTTTTTTTTTGTTTTTTAGGTTTTACAAGATGAAGAATTCCTTTGATTTGAACCATGGTCTATTGCTACACGCTATGATTACTAAACGCAATAACAACAACCTCCCGAGTGAACTGGTGTCAGTAATAAGAGGCAAATGTGATAAATTGAGAAAAGAACTCAGGAACAATCATAATAAGACACATTTCGGTAAAGAAAAATCATTATCCGCAGCAAAAAGAAGAGCACGACACCTTGAAAGATGTCATAAATGCGGAAAATGGTCACACAAAGGAAAATGTTCGAACAATCAGACATACTCCAATAATGAGTTCGTTACTCTATGCAGAGAAGGACCGTTCACGTGCTTAGATGAAAAGTTATTAAATACACGAGGTTACGCTTATGTAGCAATGGAAAACCAAATCGAACGACTCTCCTATGAGTCAACCAGAGCAGGTCACTGAGAATTCCATCTAACAGGTAAGTTTGTACAGTTTTTATATTTTTTATTGCTTTTAACCTTTTGTTTATAAACGCTGAACTTTTGCTATAAAGCATTAAATTGATTTTCAGTAAAAATAGGTATAATAAACCGAAATTATTGATATCAGACAAAAATTTAATTCATCAATGCGAAATTTACCGTTTATTCATAAGGTATAAATATCTTTAATCAATCAATTAAAATATTTCAAAAATTCGTCAGGAGTAAAACTAGGTAATATAGCCGAAATTACTTTACCCAAAAGAGGGACGTATATTTTTGTTAATATTTGATTGATTAAAGTGGGATAAAAGACCAAAAAGATTTTTATTTTATTTTTACCTTATTTTTAAAATTAATATATTATTATATTAAAAGTTAATATAAATATATAAAACTAATGTATATAAAACTAATGTATATAAACATTAATAATATTTATATAAAATTAATATGCATTTTAAATTTAAGTTTTGTGTGAATTTAAAAACAAAATTTACTTTATTTCATTAAGTAAAAAAAATGATTTCTAAAATTTGTCGTGAGTTAAACACTAGGTCATGGAACCGAAATTGCTTTACCCGAGGGCGGGGTGAAAAATTTTGTTATCATTATTTTTAAAATTCGTGATCTAAAGTATGCCAAAAAAATAAAAATAAAAACCCGAAAATCTTTGCTTTTAAAAAAATCACTTTAAAATGACAAATTTTAAAATTTTGTCGAGTGACGGGCTAGGTGTGTAACGTACCGAAACTACCTCATCCTAAAAAGGAAAAACAAAATTTTAAATTAGTCAATTATTTGTTTTTAATAGTTAAAGGTTTTTATAAATAAAAAAAAAAAAAATCCTACACCCCATGCAATCGCATGGGGTTTACCCTGGGAACCCATGCGATCGCATGGGGACCCAGGATAGGTTTGATTGTTAAAAACACGAATTCGAGCTCTCTGTCCCCATTTCATCCACACACACACGAACATACACTCTAAAAAACCCTAAAATCATCAATTTTTCACCAAATTCAACCAAATTTCGTACCACAAATCGCTCTAAACATGTTTTCACTCAGATTAGGAAGGAAAAAGGTAACGATTTCACTCCTAAACTCTTTATTTTCTCAATTTTAGTGATTATGACAACTAATTGCACTAATTTGAGTTTGATAATTTCTAGCTTGATTATAGTTAAATTGTTCATATATTATGCTTGTATAACCTAGATTGATGCTATTTAACATGATTAGAAGCCTTAAACTTCCAAATTTTTAAAAATCTAGGGTTTGTGTTCTTGAGCAATTTGGGACTTTTTGATATAAACGGGTTATGGCCGATTTTTATTGTGAATTCATGCTAAATTAAGTAATGTAACATGTTTAAATTGCTAAATGATCAAAATTTTGATTATAAATATGTTAATTGAGTAAAATTGTTGACTTTTTAAGTCAAAAGTGCATGAGCTAGTTAATTTGGATATGTATATCAATTGGGACTTGTTTAAATGTTTGTAAGGATTATTTTGACATATTTTAGACAATGCATTGTAATGAATATTGTCTACATTTTCATTTGAGCTTATTCTTAAAAATGTAGAATTATTAAAAGCTATGAAAATGTGTATAAGATTAATATTGCTTGAACATGTCATTATAATTATTTTAGTTGTTTATTTTACTAACACTAATGCATTACTTGGATGCACAAAATTTTGTGTCTAATGTGTTTTGCAGAAAAATACAAATACTGACTGTGGATCATCTTCTTCACGAGCTGCTCGACAACCAGAGCCACAACCAGAGCCACAACCAGAACCACAACAAGAACAGCAACAAGAAGAGCAACACATTCTTTATTATGAACCCAATCCGCAATTTGCTAATGACTACAGACAATTTCAGCCTCACGAGATGATATTACACGCATTTGTAGATGAACAGAGTATTCATCCCAATCTTAAGTTTGAGCGATACTAGATAGATTGCCCGAAATATCAACGAAACAAGCATATACTCTACACCAAAAATGTGGAAGTACCAAGGGTAATAGATTAGAAACCGTTGGAAGAAGTTAACCTAGCTAACTCAGTTAGGCAGTTACTAATCCAAAAGTATGGAAACTCTACTTTTCCTGATTGGGAATTATTATTTACTACTCGTAGGCCAGTATATAAGGATTGGTGTGTTGAATTATTAAGTACTTTAGAAATAAATACCGAGGTACAAGTGTTAGAAGATAAAAGTTTTCTTAGATTTCTATTAGGTAGGAGGATGTACAGGATGTCCATGATGGACATGGCTAGGGCTTTACTTATTTACACCCCCGCTGAGTTAAGAATGCCTGATTGTACAAATTTGATTTGGCTAGGCGAAAAGGTAGATAGAGATTTTGACGCTAATGCCATTTAGAGTAGAATGTCAAAATTTGAGGTATTTAGGCGGGGTGGTAAACACTCCTATTTGGATATTGACAGAGCGGAGCTTCGCGTGATTCATAGATTTTTAGCGAACTCTATTACACAGAGGGGTAAAAATAAGGAAAAGATTACTTTACACGATATGTTCTACCTTAAGTGTATTCGAAACCATAGAAGCTTTGTTAACATCCCATACTGCGTTGGTTATTATTTATCTAAAGTTGTAGAAGGATTACAGGGAGGCAGTATAATAGGGGGTGGTATTTTTGTTACTCTTATTGGAGAGTATTTAGGGGTGAATAAGGAACAAGGGGGTCCAATGGCTGAGGTTCCTGAAAAAATCGAAACTATAGGTTTATCGGTTTATCATGGGGCACAGGTACTTTCAAGGAGACAAAATAGGGCAATACCATATCAGGGTAGCCGGCCACAAATGGAAAGAGGGTCGAACGAGGAAATGGAGGAAGCTAATATTAGGGATGTCGTAAGGGATAGTTATATAGATGTATATCAGCGTATGGAAGAGTTGGATATGAATGCCGAGAATTGGCATGATGATTATAGGCAATGGAGAGCTGCAGATGAATATGAGGCATCCAGGAGTCGACAACATGATCGATGGAACGTTCATCAACATCAAATCATGAGCCATCTATCCTATCAGATACCACAGAACTACATTTCGACTCAACCTGCATATTATCTGCCATTTCAGAGTGATATGAGACCGCCTTATCCCCTATATGACCCGAACCAAGCCTATTAAGACACCTACAACCAACCTTGGGACCCGAACAACAACATGAACTGGAACCCGTATCCAGATTGATTATCTGTTCTGTTGGTTATAATTTATACTTATTATGTTTAAACAATTACAATTTTTTTTTTAATTTTTCAAACTTTTATTATTATGATAATATTATGTAGTTTTATTAATTTGAAAGTGGGATATTAAGTCCCATTTCAAATTACCTTGCATGTTTATATTTTTATTGTATGTATATTGTCAATTGTACACAACAAGGTAAAACAGGGCACTTTTAAAGACTGGCATTAAGTTCAGCAAAAGCTACTAATTTTGACGACAAGATGAAAAACAAATGTGATGTAAAAAATGACAGAATGAACAAATGATGTGCACCATTTATCATTCAAACAAACAACAATATGTTTGAAAAATTTGGTAAATTTTAATTATCTTTTTACACTAATCACCCTCATGAATTTAAATTTTTACTGATTTCTTGCAAATGAGGGCATTGCAAGATCTTAAGTGTGGGAAGGGATTAAATTCTTTCGGTTTAAACATTTGATTTATACACTTGGTTTAATTACCAAATTTTGTGAAAATTTGAAAAAATTTCAGCTAAATGAATTCAAAATCATGTTTATACATATTTATGAACGATAAAACTAGGTGATAATACCGAAATTATTGTTACCTCGGAAAGGACATAAATTGAGAAACAACCCAAAATGCTATAATTCATTTAAAATGGAATAGAAGAGAATAAAAAGGCAAAGAAAAAAATAAATAAAAGCTAAGTGTGGAAAGAATTTACCAAAGTATTTAGAACATATATCACATATTTTTGTACAAGATTATTGCAGGTACTTTTGCTTTGGACTAAACTAATCAGTTTTACTCGGTTTACTGTAATATAAATGAATGAAAAGATGGATGTACACGATGAATCAATTTCATCATTAAAAATGAAGTAAAGTCTTCAGAAAAAGAAACGCGCTTCTTGATTTAGGTCAAGAAGTTGTCATCCAGACCAGTTGTAGAGTCTACGAAAAACCTTGAAAAGTTTTCTCGAAAATCGGCTGGAAATCCACGGACCTCAGCATCAAATAGGGTCACCAAGTGGTCAGACTTATCCTAACCATGAGAGGATCTGTCTCGTAAAATGGGAAGGGCGCCGTGCAAATTAGCTTGATAAGACTAATGAATCAGACCCCCAGAAAGGATAATCTCCTTAGAGATTAAAAATCAGCTTTTAAGCCTGATATTACTCAATCCTTAAGATTGACCTTAAAGATTGAGAATTATATAATAATATATCGAAAAACAAGAAAACAAAAAAATTGTGAGCTGGATTTTGGGGCCATGCGACCACATGAGAAATAGGCATAAAACCCATGCGATCGCATGGCAGTGAGAATTCAGAAACATTCTATAAATTGGCCAGTTTGCTCAACACACACACATATTAATATCTATATTACTCTGTATTATATTTTATATTTATTATTTATATTTATTATTTATATTATTATTATTATTAAGATTAATATTTTTATTAATCTTATAGTTCGGAGTATTATTATTAGTATTATTATACATAAAATACTACGACGAGGTCATGAGCGAATTATTTTCAAACAAGCCTTCCGAGCGGGATAGAGCTAGGAAAACTATGGGTTATAACTATGGAGGTTATGGGTAATATTCGTGAGTATTGTTCGCAAGTCAAACTAGTATTTATCATCTCCGTTGCGTCTACGTACTTTTCTACAATATTGAATCACAATATTGATACGTAAGCATTTATATCTTATCTTTTATATATTAATAGTGTATACATGTCTAGTGCTCGAGTATATATTTATACATGCTTGTATGCTAAATTTCCTCATTAAACAGTTTATAATGAATCACGAATTAAATACATATATTACTGGTAAAAGGTATATGATATACATGTTTTCGGAAAGCTGGCGAAAAATCAATAACTTTTCATTTAGAAATCGCGTAATTTCGATGAACGAATCAAAAGATATGGTCAACTGAATTATAATTGATGTTAATTGGAATTGCTTTTGAATCTGCAATAAATATTTAAATAACCTGTTTATGAGATTGATAAAATACTACTAGCCAAGTAAATGAATCCTTATATAAGGCACGTCTCGTTTTGTTGAACAATTGTCAAAATTGACTTTTTGAAATGACTTTTGATAACTTTTGTATGTCGATCTCGAGCATTAGGATTGTGATACACTATAACCCAACCTAGTTTATTAGACATGTATTGACCAACATATGTTCTCTAGGTTGAGATCTACGGTTAATCTTGCATTCCGAGTTACGGTCACTTTTTGATGAATGACCTTATGTGCTGCTAAGGTGAGTTTCATATGCTCCCTTTTTAATTGCTTTTGCAATCTATATTTTTGGGCTGAGAATACATGCACTTTACTTTAAACGCAATGGATACAAGTACATACTAAATTCTACACCGAGTTTGAACCGAAAATCCCTTAGCTTTGGTAACTAGTAACTGCCGGTTATAAGAACCGGTGAGCACGAGTAGTTATATATGGATCCATAGGGCTTGACATCCCCGTCCGAGGTAGAGCACTAGCCTTTTAACGAACGTGTGTTATTTGAGTTTAGGACACGTTGGTTTGCGTGTATTAAAACGAATGGGGTATTTATCATTATAACGTTAAAGCTTAGTTACCAGGGTGCTCTGTTATGTAGAATCTATTGATAAACATTTCTGGATGAAACAACTGAAATCTTGTGATCCACTTTTATATACAGATTATGCGAAACACTAAAACTAGGAACTCACCAACCTTTGTGTTGACACTTGTTAGCATGTTTATTCTCAGGTTTCCTAGAAGTCTTCCGCTGTTTGCTTATATGTTAGACAAGCTATGTGCATGGAGTCTTACATGACATATTTTTCATGGAAACGTTGCATTCACCAAATCATCACCATGTATCTTATTTTGACTGCATTGTCAATGGAAGTATCATTGTAAACTATTATATTACGGTGATTGTCTATATGTAGAAATCATCAGATGTTGAAAACCTTTGATTTAAATATTCATTTATGGTGTGCCTTTTCAAAAGAATGCAATGTTTACAAAACGTATCATATAGAGGTCAAATACCTCGCCATGAAATCGATGAATGACATGTTCATCCATATGGATTTGGAGCGATCGTCACAGTTGGTATCAGAGCGTTGGTCCTAGTGAACTAGGTCTTGCATTAGTGTGTCTAACTGATAGTTGTTAGGATACATTCGTAAGTCTGGACTTCGACTGTGTCTGCATGTCAAAAGTTTTGCTTATCATTTCTTATCGGAAATTACCTGTCTATCATCCTAAGTCTAAACGTGTCTTATTGCATTAATTGCATAGATAGTATAGACAAAATTCGTATCTTGGCATATCTATTACAGTAAACTTTGCCTGACATCTTCCGTAAAATCCTCTGTAACTTATGGGATTCTGGTATTATAAATACATATATAAACTATGTATTAAGGAGTACCAAATTAGTCCTATAATCTATTTTGTGATGACCCGGGAATTTCCGATCAAATTTAAACTTAATCTTTATATGGTTTTGACACGATAAGCAAAGTCAGTAATGTTGAGTCTCAAAATTTGTGAACTGTTTACATGAAACCATTTGACCTTTGACTATTCCCAACGATTCACGAACAATTATTTGTAAACAAATATGTATATATATAAATGTAAGTTTATATTTTAATTTGAAAATTTTAAAATATAATTTATCCATTAGAAATACATATGTAAAATGAGATACAAAATATATAAGTATAATTTTAAATGAATCAATATATAAATATATATGTTATAATACTATTACTTTCATTCTTAAAATAAAGAATTGATATTAATATCGTGATTAATGATATTAAGATACAAATATGATCTTTGAGATATATAAATTCTATTGTATTATTATTACTGATATTATTAGTATCACTAATAATATTAATATTACTATAGTCATTATTATTATTATTATTATTATTATTATCATTCATAATATTATCGATTTTATATTTATTATTTTCATTATTATTATTTGTTGTTATTAATGATAATATAATTATTATTAACATTATTATAATTATTATTAATATATTATTTAGTTATTAATACAAATTGAATTTAATATTTGTTTTAAAAACAGGAATATTATACGAATAAATGTAACTATCTGTTAAATTTCTTATTGATTCTCCTGTCTCTAATTCGTATTCAGTCCAAATCTTTTTCCACAACAAGACAATCGATCATCATATCAGCTACAATAAATTGTACAGATTCTGTTAGCATTCATTTTCTTCTTTTATTTTTTTTTTGTATTCTTCCTCCTGGCTAAATATTCTGTAGACCCCTTCATTCAATAAATCAAACGATCACTTCATATTATTGAGGAGAGTAATTCGATTTTCACCATCATTGTAAACCCATATAAACTCCAACAAAGACCTCCACAAGCCACCCTGATCGCTACCCTTATTGCTACTGTTTCGGACCAGGTAAAAAAAAAAATCAAAACCGTTAACCACTATAACCATCTCATCGGTCACCACTTCAAACCCAAAGCAATCAAGGTGCTATTTATTTCTGGTTATGGTTTCATTTCGGTCAGACCCAAATACCATAAAACCGCCACCACATGCTCGATTTTTTTTTTTTTGCTATTGAAAACCAAACCCATTAAACCTGTAACTCATACAACCATCTCCCTACTCCTCTTTCTCTTTTGATTCTATTTCTAATCGACCTCATTGTTCTACCTACTGCTGCTATACTTCTGTATTGTTTTGAACTTTCACACCATCCTCAAATGAATTCAAAACCACCCCAACAAAACCATTTTGATTCTGCTTCTACGTGTTTTCTTTGGTTTCTAAAATGACAATGAAGATTGACGAGTAAAGAAAATGATGAATGGTGATGGGTATTGATGATCATGATCTATTGATACTGTTATGTTGCTACTATACAGTAACTGTTTTCTGAGAACGATGGATGAAGAAAATGATAATTTAAACGATGAAAGAAAACAAAGATGATGATGAATCGAGCTTATGTATGTTGTGTCTGCTTTATCAATTTTCTTGTGGCCGATAAGTATAGCATGGGTACCAGCTAATACTTTTATTACTTAATCGAACGTGCCTTTTCTTTTTGTTGTTTCCTGCTGGCCGATAGCCTTTACCCCATAAACCCCACCTTCATCCCACTAGTAACTATTAAAATGTAAAAGGAACCCAAATTCTTGATTTAAAATATAGCTGGACGACTAAATGATAACTTGGGCTGAGATTATCTTTTGATGGGGCCGATGGATATTAAAAGAAAAGGTGCAGATTTTTTTTGCAAGTTGAACGAAATATTAGTGCATATTGTTGTCAACTTTTGATAAAACAAATCCTAGTGTTTTATATTCTCAAACAATCACTTCACTAATACCTAAGAATGTTGAGTTGTAAAGGCGTCTAGATGAGCGACGGGTGATATTTCATATGTTCTGAACTTTTGAATCTTGGGCCAAGTGTTGTCCATAAAATATGGTGGGCTGCGTATATTATTTCTAATTGAGCTGCTAGGATTCGAGTGATTACTTGGGCCGAAAACATGACACATGTTATTGATTGATGGACGAGGATGATGATGGTATGTGGTAATTATAACATACGATGATGATGGTATGTGGTAATTATAACATACGATGATGATGGTTAACATTGAAGAAGAGAAAAGGAATCAATCAAATACGGGTTATAGTAATTAGAATGGATTTATAAAACAGAAAAACGTGTCACAATCCCATGGTTCAAGGTGTTGTCAGGGAACGGGAGGTCGTGGGTTCGAGTCCCTCCAGTGGCAGCAAATTTTTTTTTTTGGAAAGCTTTTAAGGTAGTCTTAATTATTATTATTATTATCAACTTTTGTAATAGTATTATAATTAGGAATACTATTAGTAGTATCATTATTATAAAAATTATCATTTTATTAAAACTATCAATTTATATCAAAATTATCATTTCTAATATTATCATTATTATTATTATTCTTATTAGTAATGCTATTTTTATTATCATATTCTTTTATTGTATCATTCTTACTAAAATTCTAAAAAGTATTAAAACTACCATTTTAATTAAAATTATCATTTTATTATTATCATCATATTATAAACAAATAAAGATTTATACATAATATATATATATATATATATATATATATATATATATATATATATATATATATATATATATATATATATAAAACATATATATAGTATATAATTTAAGATATAATATATAGACGAAATATAATACAAATTCTATATAAACTACAACACTAAGTACATAAACATTATATAATTAATAGATGTAATTATTTGATTACCATTATTGTGTTAATATATATAGTATTGATATAGGTTCGTGAATCCGAGGCTAACCCTACACTTGTTCATTGTCGTCATATGTATTTTTACTACAAAATACATTAGGTGAGTTTCATTTGCTCCCTTTTTAAATGCTTTTGCAATATATATTTTTGGGACTGAGAATACATGCGCTGCTTTTATAACTGTTTTACGAAATAGACACAAGTAATCAAAACTACATTCTATGGCTGGATTATTAAATCAAATTTGCCCCTTTTTAGTCTGGTAATCTAAGAATTAGGGAACAGACACCCTAATTGACGCGAACTCTAAAGATAGATCTATTGGGCCCAACAAGCCCCATCCAAAGTACCGGATGCTTTAGTACTTCGAAATTTATATCATGTTCGAAGGAGGATCCCGGAATGATGGGGATATTCTTATATACAAATTGTGAATGTCGGTTACCAGTGTTCAATCCATATGAATGATATTTTTGTCTCTATGCATGGGACGTATGTTTATGAGAATTGGAAATATGAAATCTTGTGGTCTATTAAAATTATGAAATGATTATTTATGATAAACTAATGAACTCACCAACCTTTTGGTTGACACTTTAAAGCATGTTTATCCTCAGGTATGAAAGAAATCGTCCGCTGTGCAATTACTCATTTTAAAGATATTACTTGGAGTCATTCATGACATATTTCAAAAGACGTTGCATTCGAGTCATTGAGTTCATCAAGATTATTATTAAGTCAATTATATTGGGATATATTATGAAATGGTATGCATGTCTGTCAACTGTCGATGTAAATGAAAGTTTGTCTTTTAAAAACGAATGCAATGTTTGTAAAATGTATCATATAGAGGTCAAATACCTCGCGATGTAATCAACTGTTGGGAATTGTTTATAATCGATATGGACTTCGTCCGGATGGATTAGGACGGGTCTTCACAGTTGGTATCAGAGCGGAGGTCTTAGTGAACCAGGTCTGCATTAGTGTGTCTAACTGATAAGTCATTAGGAGGCATTAGTGAGTCTGGACTTCGACCGTGTCTGCATGTCAAAAGTTTTGCTTATCATTTCTAGTCGAATATCATCTGCTTATCATTCTTAGTCTAGACACGTCTTGCTGCATTGATTGCATGAATAGTGTATAGACAAAAGTTCATATCTTAGCGTATCTGCTAATTCATATCTTAGCGTATCTGTTATTGTTACCTTTGCCTGACAGATTCCGTAGATTCCTATGTAACTTATGGGATTTTAGTATTATATATCCATATGTAAATTATGTATTGCAGGGTACTAATCTACATCCTATAATCTATTCCTTATCGAAAATCCTCCATCTGATCGTACGAGATGAATCCCTCAACCAGTTCGAGTCCTTTAGATTCCGATAGCTATTCCGACAGCTATTCCGACATAGAGTTTCACTCGAGTTTCGAAAGCAGAGTCACCGGAATTAATCAACAAATCAGCCATCCCCAATTCATCTGATGGTTTCGTAGTCAACTTAATCAATGGAGACGCGAAGAAGGCGATCCCTTCCACTAACCGAATTCACCTTTTGGCAAAGAACATGAAGCACTTACCGACGAACCTATTCGAAACACCATTCTCTCTCTCATTTCCAGAGTATCTCATCACGATTAAATACTATCCCAAATTCTAAACCTTATTCATCCGCTCGTTCCGACCGACGATCATCCTGGAGTAATAAGTCAACGAATTTCGCGCTCGAATAATCAATTCCGAGAATATGGTACAAAATGTACCAGCTTCAGCAATATCACCGGCACCAATAGTACCATCAGTAACAACACCCGTACCATCAACAACACACGCTTCAACATCTCATTCTGTACCTCGATTATAATCATCATACTACATATCGTTCTACATCAATTATCTTCGTTCGACATGGCGATTATGTAATCTCTAATGTTTTAGAAATTTTTATATTCTTGTTCAAATGGTAAATCAAATGAGATTAATATCATATTAACTCATTAAATCCATGATTACATCTGAAGAGAATATATATGTAAGTATATTTTCATAAAGATTGTGATTAAAAATTCTTTTGTACAAACTGTTAATGGCGAAAATATTTTAACGGGTAGGTAATACCCTAGAAATATTTAGATTTCACATTAATAAGTTACACTGTACATTCTTCGAACCTGATTCAACAGTCATTTACTATCCTACTTGCAACTACCGATATACGTATCCGTTCACTGCAGAATAACCATTTTTATTCAATTTCATATTTGGATTTTGACCGATCAGAATCTAACAAGTGGCATAATGAAGAAAACATTAGATAAAAATAAAACTTGTTAGAAACAAATAATTTAATTATGAGAAGAATTTTGATAAGAATCCACGCTAACTGTTCCTAGCTAACTGTTCCTAGCTAACTGATTAATTCCATATTACATTTTATTTATCGCAATTTATTTATCGCAATTTAAATTCTCGCAATTTTATTTATCGTCATTTAATTTCTGTTATTTATTTTACGCACTCTAAATATCGGGACACGTATACAAGGTTTTGACATATCATATCGATGCATCTATATATATTATTTAGAATAACCATAGACACTCTATATGCAGTAATGCAGGAGTTAGCTATACAGGGTTGAGGTTAATTCTACAATAATATATATAATTTGAGTTGTGATCGAGTCTGAGACATGTATACGGATCACGATACGTATTAATTAATTCGAATATTATATAGTAAACTATATATGAATTATTATTTGTACACTGCTAACTGTGGACTATCAACATTGGACAATTAAAATGAATTAAAATGTTAACTATAACATATGAAACTAAACAATTCTTCAAGTTTGCCACTTGATTTCATCTTAAACCTCATTTGTATTTTGATGATTACAATCTGCGTTTAAACCTTTCATGATTCTTGAAAACACCTCAATCGAGAGGATGAACCAACCGAACTTCATTTACGGAAGGAAAAAAAAAATTATGCATATAGTTATGCACCTGAGAAACTCTCGACAATTGAGTAAAACTTTAACACGTAGCCGCATCAGACCCTTTGGCATTTATTAGCAAAAAAATAACTTTGCGATCCCTTTTCAAAATAGCCAATTTTGTCACAGCTCCAGCAAGTCAACTTTGACTTGTCATTCGAAGTAGCCATACTATAATCCTGATATATACGATTACCCTTTTGATACCGGAGAATTCTTTTATATTCCACCATATCACCAGCAGACGTACCAGTAACCTCGTTGCTTCTTGGCATAAATTTCTCTGACAAATCATTATATTTATTCATTGAAACCCTATTATATAATCATCCGCATCTTGTAACAAGAACTGCCATACCAATTACCGGGAATCAGCAATCAGTACCTTGAAAACTCACAGCATAGCTACATCAACAGTTATATGTATGACATTTATCTCTAAGAATTACGATCTCTCATTCTGAAATTCTGAAAAGCACTCAGTCACAAATCAATACTCTGAATGTTGAAAAAGCTGAATGAAGCAGCAGAAACCATAGACAATCGTAAACGACCTTAATCATCGGAAGTTTGATGATAAAGAAAAGTATGTTGGAAAAGCTCAGAAAAATTGGAACTGGAAAACAGATTGAGCTAATCACGAAGGAGACCAAGGACAAATACAAGGACCAAACCCTATATTCAAAGAATTCAGGTAATTCTGAACTCGTTGAAATCTTTAGAGGATATCTTGCTCCGAAGTCATGTTAAAATATTGCGGAAAATCTTTCTCCATCAACCATCGAACTTAGAAATTCCAAAATATCATCATTAATATCTTCGATATTTCTGAGGATATTTTCATAAATATTCTCGTCCGAAATTATATACCTCCTTATGCTTCCTGTGTATCATTATATTGGAAACATTCAATAGAAAAATTTAGTACCGAAAAGCAGATTATGCTAAACTAGGAAGAAGGCCATGGACAAATCACAAAGAATAAGTTGGACTTCAAAGAATCTAAATGATTCAATGTCTGCTAAAGTCTTTAGTGAATATCTTACTCCTTACTCTAAACCCTTACAGCTAATAGTTTCTATCATCCTCTGATCTTAGATATTCCGAGATATTATCGTATCTTTCATTATAAATATCCTCGATATTTCTGAATATATTTTTATAACTAATACTATCTGAAATCATTTATCTCTTCGTGCTATCAGTGTTACATCATATAGAAACTGTTATTTTCTATATTCTGTAAACTTTCGAGCTTAAAATATGAATGTTATTGAAGTAATGTTGGGAACTGATGCATGAGTTAGTATAATATAATGACACTTGATCAACGTGATTATATTACAGTAAGTCATGCTGAGTTCTAATGGGACATGATGGTTCATAGTAGATCATACCACCATCATGTGTCATGTTACATAACTCTTTCATTCTAATTAACTTCTGAACATATCAAGAAAGTATATTCTTGATAGCTCTATTCTCAATGATTCTGGTAATTTGACGAATCAAATCGTGCTATTACGTTCTTTCTTGATTATAACATTAAATTCATTCGAAACTCCATACTTACAAATTCTAGACCATTACTCGTTTTACTAGAGATCGAGAGGAGATTAAAAAGACGAAGAGCTCCGAAACATAAAGGAAGATATAAAACTCGACAACAACACTGAAATTACAATAATTAAAATTAAAACATCACGACAATTAAAAATTAAAAGATTACAATCAAACTACTCGTCGTCGTCAATTGTCATCTGCAAAGTAGCGTTCACCAGTCATTTCACCATCCGTGAGGTACTCTGGAGACATCGGTATTTCTCTTGATGCCTCAACTGCTGCTTCAGCTGATTCATCGAGGTAACGATAACCCAACGTCTCTTCATCTTCAAGAACCGCATACAAAGAAATGCGTTTACCGCGATCTTCAATGGTATCTTTTATAAAGTACCATTGATCATCGGTACACAGAAAACTTGCCCTACAATCCGCATCATAATCGTCTTTATAAAAGAACACAGACGTGAATTCACACGGAACTTTTTCCTTCAGAAGGGATAACAAATCTTGTAAACCAACATCACGAATGTCGATATCTTCAAACGAAATACTATCGCCCCACTCATATTCCTTCATCTGATTACGGAAATCACCTCCGTAATGAACATTGAATGAAACAATCATTGGGGGAAGTGTTAACATTTTGCAGTTTGGGAGTGTTTGATTTAGATTTTGAGAAAGGTGGAAATATAAAAGAAATATATGTTTGAGTGTATAAAATGAAGTATATGGTTGGTGTTTTTATAGTGTAAAAGTGACCGTTGGGATAGGCGTTGGAATTTTTTTTTTTTTACTAACGGCTAAAAATTTGGGCAAGTTTTTGGACGAAGGTGGACGATGCCCATTGGGACCTCTCTCGTGATAGTTTCATTCGTGCTCTTCGAATACTCGAATTATTTTATCTGTATTATTCAATAATGATAAAACTCTATTTATCAACTCATATTAGTCATGAAGACATATTTATTGTTAGCCATGACGACTTCACTCAAATTTCGGGATGAAATTTCTTTAACGGGTAGGTACTGTGATGACCCGGGAATTTCCGATCAAATTTAAACTTGATCTTTATATGGTTTTGACACGATAAGCAAAGTCAGTAATGTTGAGTCTCAAAATTTGTGAACTGTTTACATGAAACCATTTGACCTTTGACTATTCCCAACGATTCATGAACAATTATTTGTAAACAAATATGTATATATATAAATGTAAGTTTATATTTTAATTTGAAAATTTTAAAATATAATTTATCCATTAGAAATACATATGTAAAATGAGATACAAAATATATAAGTATAATTTTAAATGAATCAATATATAAATATATATGTTATAATACTATTACTTTCATTCTTAAAATAAAGAATTAATATTAATATCGTTATTAATGATATTAAGATACAAATATGATCTTTGAGATATATAAATTCTATTGTATTATTATTACTGATATTATTAGTATCACTAATAATATTAATATTACTATAGTCATTATTATTATTATTATTATTATTATCATTCATAATATTATCGATTTTATATTTATTATTTTCATTATTATTATTTGTTGTTATTAATGATAATATAATTATTATTAACATTATTATAATTAGTATTAATATATTATTAATATATTATTTAGTTATTAATACAAATTGAATTGAATATTTGTTTTAAAAACAGGAATATTATACGAATAAATGTAACTATCTGTTAAATTTCTTATTGATTCTCCTGTCTCTAATTCGTATTCAGTCCAAATCTTTTTCCACAACAAGACAATCGATCATCATATCAGCTACAATAAATTGTACAGATTCTGTTAGCATTCATTTTCTTCTTTTATTTATTTTTTTTTGTATTCTTCCTCCTGGCTAAATATTCTGTAGACCCCTTCATTCAATAAATCAAACGATCACTTCATATTATTGAGGAGAGTAATTCGATTTTCACCATCATTGTAAACCCATATAAACTCCAACAAAGACCTCCACAAGCCACCCTGATCGCCACCCTTATTGCTACTGTTTCGGACCAGGTAAAAAAAAAAAAAAATCAAAACCGTGAACCACTATAACCATCTCATCGGTCACCACTTCAAACCCAAAGCAATCAAGGTGCTATTTATTTCTGGTTATGGTTTCATTTCGGTCAGACCCAAATACCATAAAACCGCCACCACATGCTCGATTTTTTTTTTTTTTTTTTGCTATTGAAAACCAAACCCATTAAACCTACAACTCATACAACCATCTCCCTACTCCTCTTTCTCTTTTGATTCTATTTCTAATCGACCTCATTGTTCTACCTACTGCTGCTATACTTCTGTATTGTTTTGAACTTTCACACCATCCTCAAATGAATTCAAAACCACCCCAACAAAACCATTTTGATTCTGCTTCTACGTGTTTTCTTTGGTTTCTAAAATGACAATGAAGATTGACTAGTAAAGAAGATGATGAATGGTGATGGGTATTGATGATCATGATCTATTGATACTGTTATGTTGCTACTATACAGTAACTGTTTTCTGAGAACGATGGATGAAGAAAATGATAATTTAAACGATGAAAGAAAACAAAGATGATGATGAATCGAGCTTATGTATGTTGTGTCTGCTTTATCAATTTTCTTGTGGCCGATAAGTATAGCATGGGTACCAGCTAATACTTTTATTACTTAATCGAACGTGCCTTTTCTTTTTGTTGTTTCCTGCTGGCCGATAGCCTTTACCCCATAAACCCCACCTTCATCCCACTAGTAACTATTAAAATGTAAAAGGAACCCAAATTCTTGATTTAAAATACAGCTGGACGACTAAATGATAACTTGGCCCGAGATTATCTTTTGATGGGGCCGATGGATATTAAAAGAAAAGGTGCAGATTTTTTTTGCAAGTTGAACGAAATATTAGTGCATATTGTTGTCAACTTTTGATAAAACAAATCCTAGTGTTTTATATTCTCAAACAATCACTTCACTAATACCTAAGAATGTTGAGCTGTAAAGGCATCTAGATGAGCGACGGGTGATATTTCATATGTTCTGAACTTTTGAATCTTGGGCCAAGTGTTGTCCATAAAATATGGTGGGCTGCGTATATTATTTCTAATTGGGCTGCTAGGATTCGAGTGATTACTTGGGCCGAAAACATGACACATGTTATTGATTGATGGATGAGGATGATGATGGTATGTGGTAATTATAACATACGATGATGATGGTATGTGGTAATTATAACATACGATGATGATGGTTAACATTGAAGAAGAGAAAAGGAATCAATCAAATACGGGTTATAGTAATTAGAATGGATTTATAAAACAGAAAAACGGGTCACAATCCCATGGTTCAAGGTGTTGTCAGGGAACGGGAGGTCGTGGGTTCGAGTCCCTCCAGTGGCAGCAAATTTTTTTTGGAAAGCTTTTAAGGTAGTCTTAATTATTATTATTATCAACTTTTGTAATAGTATTATAATTAGGAATACTATTAGTAGTATCATTATTATAAAAATTATCATTTTATTAAAACTATCAATTTATATCAAAATTATCATTTCTAATATTATCATTATTATTATTATTCTTATTAGTAATGCTATTTTTATTATCATATTCTTTTATTGTATCGTTCTTACTAAAATTCTAAAAAGTATTAAAACTACCATTTTAATTAAAATTATCATTTTATTATTATCATCATATTATAAACAAATAAAGATTTATACATAAAATATATATATATATATATATAAAATAAACATATATATAGTATATAATTTAAGATATAATATATAGACGAAATATAATACAAATTCTATATAAACTACAACACTAAGTACATAAACATTATATAATTAATAGATGTAATTATTTGATTACCATTATTGTGTTAATATATATAGTATTGATATAGGTTCGTGAATCTGAGGCTAACCCTACACTTGTTCATTGTCGTCATATGTATTTTTACTACAAAATACATTAGGTGAGTTTCATTTGCTCCCTTTTTAAATGCTTTTGCAATATATATTTTTGGGACTGAGAATACATGCGCTGCTTTTATAACTGTTTTACGAAATAGATACAAGTAATCAAAACTACATTCTATGGCTGGATTATTAAATCGAATATGCTCCTTTTTAGTCTGGTAATCTAAGAATTAGGGAACAGACACCCTAATTGACGCGAACTCTAAAGATAGATCTATTGGGCCCAACAAGCCCCATCTAAAGTACCGGATGCTTTAGTACTTCGAAATTTATATCATGTCCGAAGGAGGATCCCGGAATGATGGGGATATTCTTATATACAAATTGTGAATGTCGGTTACCAGGTGTTCAATCCATATGAATGATATTTTTGTCTCTATGCATGGGACGTATGTTTATGAGAATTGGAAATATGAAATCTTGTGGTCTATTAAAATTATGAAATGATTATTTATGATAAACTATTGAACTCACCAACCTTTTGGTTGACACATTAAAGCATGTTTATCCTCAGGTATGAAAGAAATCGTCCGCTGTGCAATTACTCATTTTAAAGATATTACTTGGAGTCATTCATGACATATTTCAAAAGACGTTGCATTCGAGTCGTTGAGTTCATCAAGATTATTATTAAGTCAATTATATTGGGATATATTATGAAATGGTATGCATGTCTGTCAACTGTCGATGTAAATGAAAGTTTGTCTTTTAAAAACGAATGCAATGTTTGTAAAATGTATCATATAGAGGTCAAATACCTCGCGATGTAATCAACTGTTGGGAATTGTTTATAATCGATATGGACTTCGTCCGGATGGATTAGGGCGGGTCTTCACATATTTCATTCCAGAAATTTTTTCCTTGATTACACAAAATGGATCCTGTATCTAGTTCAAATTCCTTAGATTCCGACAGCTATTCCGATATGGATTTCCACACAAGCTCCGAAAGCAGCATAACCGGAATGGATCAACTAATTAGTCATCATCTATTCTGGATGAATTGGGAATGGATTCATAATCTACTTAATCATTGGAGACAGGAAGAAGGTGATCCCTTTCATCCACCACATTCACCTCTTAGTGAAGAACCTGAAGCACTTACCGGCGAACCTATTCGTAACACCATTTTTACCCTCATTTCCAGAACAGCTCGCAACGACTACGTAATATCCAATATTCTAAATCTTATTCATCCACTTGTCCGAACCACCAATCATCCCAGTAAAATAGAAGAAGTCAACGAGCTTCGCGCTCGGGTAGTGACTTTGGAGAATATGGTACAAGGATTACAAACACCAGCAGCAGCACCAGAAGCATAACCAGTACCACCATCATCAACACCAACAGTACCATTACCACCACCAACAACAACATCCCCATCACACGCCTCAACATCACAATCTGTACCTCGGATATCAACATCATACGCACCATAGGTACCAAGGAGTACCAACAACAATAAACGATGAAGTATTGATTCATAACTTCATCGGAGAAATATTCTACGGCGATTAGGTAATCTCTAAAATCTTAGAGATTATTTATTCCAGTTTTAACCGTAAATCAGATGAATAGAGATGATAGAAGGAAGAATAGAAACCCTGACAAGAATGGTGCATAAGGTACAAGCTAGACTTGTTTTACCAACAGCATCAATAGTACCCCTAGCCTCACCAGCACAGTCAGTGCTGTCAACATCGACTCTAACATCACAAGCTCCGTCAGTTCAAGAAAGCACCGTGGACATCATTACGAATCAATAACGTGTATATTGTATCAACGAGTTATGAAATATTAACTCATTCCCTCTGAAGAATTTATATGTATATCTTATATATATAAATTTTTAAACCATCATAAATCTTTTCGTACTAAGCTATTATGTATAAATAAATAAAAAAAGGGTAAATACTACCCGGTTAATTCATATTACTAATATGCTATGATGTACATCCTTCGTTAACAACTTAACCTTAGTTAACTACAATCTCTATTTCAACTCAATGAATTCCATTTTCTAATAAACCAAGTGTATTATTCAATTACATAATTGATTTTACATTTTCATTTTCGATGTACTCGAAACTATCCAGAAAACATCATATGTGCCTTATAAGGTTCACAACAATTCCACGAGCACCAACATCCTTCACCAACGAATATCAATAAGAATAAATAATGAAGTATTGATTTCATTAGTGAAATACTCATCGCAGATTTTGTAATCTCTAATGTTTTAGAGATTATTCATTTCTAATTCAAGCCGAAAATTAAATGAGCTTAATATGATATTAACTCATTAAATCTGTATTACATCTGAAGAAAATATACATACATATATTTTCATAAAGACGGTAATAAAAATTCTTTTGTACAAAATATTAATTGTGAAATCTTTAACGGGTAGGTAATACCCGGGAAATATATAAGTTCACAAATAATATGTTATACTGTACATTCTTCAACTTTGATTCAAAAATTATTAACAATACTCACAACGATATACAATCGTTTTCATACAAATTCAATTACATATTATGATATTGACGGATCAGAATCCAAGTCATAACTCTGAATCGGTGAAATCATTCTTAGATCTCTACATCTTTCAAAGCTATACTTTGACTTCAAAACTGTGAAAGATCCTTTAGTATTGTTTTTACCAAAAATAACCTTGCAGTTCCTTTTCAAAGTATCCAGTATTATCAACCATTCAACCAGCCAACGATAACCTTTCAGACTTGAAACTTTGGTATATACGTTTTTGTTACCGGGGAACCTTTTATGTTCCACCACATTAGCAGTAAATTTACCAACAACCTCATTAATCCTTGATCTTTCGAAAAATCATTATACTCATAGAAACCCTATTATGTACTCATCCACATCTAGTAACAATAATTGCCATACCAACTACCGGGAATTAGCAATCAGTATTTTGAATCTCGCAGCAATTCTACGCCAACAGTTAAATATATACATATAATTTCTATCTCCTAGACTCGCATACTTCGAATGTGAAGTTTCTGAAAAACATCCCAAACTATGAACTAGTTCTCTGAAATTGGAACAATGCTGATGAAGCAGCAAAAACTATAAACGACCTTAACAGTCAAAAGTTTGATGATAAAGAATAGTATGGTGGTAAAGCTGAGAAAAAGAGAAGGTTTGGAACTGGAAAACGGATTGAGCAGACTATGAAGGAGGCTGTGGATAAATCACAAAGACGAAATCTACCTTCAAAGAATACAAATGATTCAGTGTCTGCTGAAATCTTTAGCAAATACCTTGCTCCTTACTCTAAAACCTTTGCGGACAATATTCTTCATCATCATCTTATCTTAAATATTCTAAGATATCATCGTATCTTCCATTATAAATATCCTCGATATTTCTGAAGATATTTTCATAAGCATTCTTATCTAAAATCATTCATCTCTTCGCGCTATCTGTATTAAATCATAAAAGAAACTATTTTAGTTTCTAAATTCTGAAACCTTCAAGTTTAAAATATGAATGTTTTGAAGTAGTGTTGGGAACTGAAGCATGAATTAGTATAATATAATGACACTTGATCAACGTGATTATATTACAGTAAGTCATGCTGAGTTTCTAATGAAACTTGATAAAGGTTCACATATCACACCCTCATCATGAACCATGTTACATAACTCTTTTATTCTATTTAACCTCTAAACATATCAAGAAAATATTTTTCTTGATGATTCGGTATTTTTCGGATATTCTGGTAATTTGACAAATCAAGATCGTGCCATTACGATTACCTTCTCGGAACATTAACTATGTTCATCCAAAACTCCATACCTATGAATTCTGGACCATTACAAGAGATGCCTAATCGCAAGAAGAAGAAACGAAGGGACAAAGCTCCGAAATAGAAATTGGAGTATAAATCGCAACAAATAGGAGGGAGTATTAACTGTGAATGACAATGATTATAGAAGACAGGAGTAGGGACATTGAAATATAAGGGGAGATATAAAGCCCGATAACAAACCCGAAATTACAAACCGTGTATATCAATGCGTATAGCAATATAAAGACACGGGAGAATGAAAAACACTATAACCCCAAGGTAATGGTAGAAGAAAATAACTTCCTCCGGTGGTAGATGAAAAAGAAGAATGACAGATATGAAAGTTAGGAGTATATCAAGAATCAGAACTGGATGAAGCATTTTTTTTACAATCTTTTGAAAATAGGAAATGAGGAAGAAGATGTAAGAGTGATAAAAATAATGAAACAGAAGAGGTCAATTTATAGCGAAATATCAAACATAGCAATCGAGGCAAATTACGCATTTAATCAAAAGAAATCTTAATTTCCTTAAATTCCGAAGAATCAAATCTTATTTAGATTATGAAGATTTTCTATTCCTTAAATTACGGAAATCAATCGTTAATACGTCAAGAGTTAAGACGAATCTCTATTCTTCATTTCACTCTTTTACGATAACTTCTCTCATACACTTCGAATAATCGGATTATTTTATCCATATTATTTAAAAGTAATAAAACTCTATTTATCAACACATATACGGAATGAAAACATTTTTATTGTTAGTCATGACGACCTCACTCAAATTTCGGGACGAAATTTCTTTAACAGGTAGGTACTGTGATGACCCGGAAATTTCTGACCAAATTTAAACTTAATCTTTGTATGATTAACATTTCCGACACGATAAGCAAAGTCTGTAAAACTGAATCTCAAACTTTTTGAACTATTCAAATACCTTTCGGTTGTTCTCGACGATTCGCGAACAATTATATGTATATAGATACATATATATATATATATATACTATAACTTGAAAACGTAACAATATATTAATTGTTTAATACCGTACATTAAACTTATTGGTTTAAATATTTATTTGAATATATATGATAAGTTGGAATATTAATTGTATGAATAACTTGCGACGTATATTTAAAACGTGTTTATGAATGTTGAAAATATATATTAACTTGGTCATAAAACGATTTGTTATTATGTATATATATATCAACAAATAGCGAGACAATGATTTATAGAAGTAAATGACCAAAACACTCGAAAGTTTAAGATACACTTTGAATGATATAGTTTATTGATAATTTAAGACTATATTTTGACAAAGGTACGAGACACAAAACGTAAATTGCGAGTTTTCTAAGCGTACGAAAATGCGTTCGAGAAACCGGAACCGGAACATAAGTCGAGTGACAACGTACGAGTCATCGGAACGAAAATTACAAGTCAACTATGCACATGAATTTAATATAATATATAATTAATTATTTAAATTATATATATTATATAATAATATGTCGACAAACAAGAAAACAAAAAAATTGTGAGCTGGATTTTGGGGCCATGCGACCGCATGAGAAATAGGCATAAAACCCATGCGATCGCATGGCAGTGAGAATTCAGAAACATTCTATAAATTGGCCAGTTTGCTCAACACACACACATATTAATATCTATATTACTCTGTATTATATTTTATATTTATTATTTATATTTATTATTTATATTATTATTATTATTATTATTAAGATTAATATTTTTATTAATCTTATAGTTAGGAGTATTATTATACATAAAATACTACGACGAAGTCATGAGCGAATTATTTTCAAACAAGCCTTCCGAGCGGGATAGAGCTAGGGAAACTATGGGTTATAACTATGGAGGTTATGGGTAATGTTCGTGAGTATTGTTCGCAAGTCAAACTAGTATTTATCATCTCCGTTGTGTCTACGTACTTTTCTACAATATTGAATCACAATATTGATACGTAAGCATTTATATCTTATCTTTTATATATTAATAGTGTATACATGTCTAGTGCTCGAGTATATATTTATACATGCTTGTATGCTAAATTTCATCGTTAAATAGTTTATAATGAATCACGAATTAAATACATATATTACTGGTAAAAGGTATATGATATACATGTTTTTGGAAAGCTGGCGAAAAATCAATAACTTTTCATTTAGAAATCGCGTAATTTCGATGAACGAATCAAAAGATATGGTCAACTGAATTATAATTGACGTTAATTGGAATTGCTTTTGAATCTGCAATAAATATTTAAACAACCTGTTTATGAGATTGATAAAATACTACTAGCCAAGTAAATGAATCCTTATATAAGGCACGTCTCGTTTTGTTGAACAATTGTCAAAATTGACTTTTTGAAATGACTTTTGATAACTTTTGTATGCCGATCTCGAGCATTAGGATTGTGATACACTAAACCCAACCTAGTTTATTAGACATGTATTGACCAACATATTTTCTCTAGGTTGAGATCTACGGTTAATCTTGCATTCCAAGTTACGGTCACTTTTTGATGAATGACCTTATGTGATGCTAAGGTGAGTTTCATATGCTCCCTTTTTAATTGCTTTTGCAATCTATATTTTTGGGCTGAGAATATATGCACTTTACTTTAAATGCAATGGATACAAGTACATACTAAATTTTACACCGAGTTTGAACCGAAAATTCCTTAGCTTTGGTAACTAGTAACTGCCGGTTATAAGAACCGGTGGGCGCGAGTAGTTATATATGGATCCATAGGGCTTGACATCCCCGTCCGAGGTAGAGCACTAGCCTTTTAACGGACGTGTGTTATTTGAGTTTAGGACACGTTGGTTTGCGTGTATTAAAACGAATGGGGTATTTATCATTATAACGTTAAAGCTTAGTTATCAGGGTGCTCTGTTATGTAGAATCTATTGATAAACGTTTCTGGATGAAACAACTGAAATCTTGTGATCCACTTTTATATACAGATTATGCGAAACACTAAAACTATGAACTCACCAACCTTTGTGTTGACACTTGTTAGCATGTTTATTCTCAGGTTTCCTAGAAGTCTTCCGCTGTTTGCTTATATGTTAGACAAGCTATGTGCATGGAGTCTTACATGACATATTTTTCAAGGAAACGTTGCATTCACCAAATCATCACCATGTATCTTATTTTGACTGCATTGTCAAATGAAGTATCATTGTAAACTATTATATTACGGTGATTGTCTATATGTAGAAATCATCAGATGTCGAAAACCTTTGATTTAAATATTCATTTATGGTTTGCCTTTTCAAAAGAATGAAATGTTTACAAAACGTATCATATAGAGGTCAAATACCTCGCAATGAAATCGATGAATGACGTGTTCGTCCATATGGATTTGGAGCGATCGTCACAGGTAAAATCTAGCTTGAATTTTCAGAAGATTAAATGTTTTCATAAAGATCCAATTTCCTTAAAGGATCTAAAATTTTATAGTCATGTGGGACTGTAAACCACAATGTTACTATCATTGTTTACACCGCTGTATCAGAATCACTGATATAAAGTGTGAGAATAAAGAAGTGATTCGAGTGATGTTTTATTTCAAGTTCTATATTGCTTGAGGACAAGCAATGCTCAAGTGTGGGAATATTTGATAATGCTAAAAACGAACACATATTTCATAGCATTATCATTCCAGAAAGACAAGCTTTTAGTTGCAATTGTTCTATTTTCAAGTGATTATCGTTTAAATAGTGAAGACAGAAGACTGAAACGAAGATTTGAAGACATAAATGACCAGAATATTCAAACGTACAAGTTACACTCCAATTGATACTATTTATTGATAACTTATGTCTAAAGATTGATAAGAATACAAGCCGCGGAATGCAAAGTACAAGATTTCAAAGCATACGAAAAGACGTTCGAAAATCCGGAACCGAGACATAAACCGAGCATCAACGCGCAAGTCAACGGAGCTAAAATTACAAGTCAACTATGCACATGAATATAATATATATATATATATATATATATATATATATATATATATATATATATATATATATATATATATATATATATATATATATATATATATATATAATTATATAAAATTATATATATTATTATAAATAATTAAATAATGTGTCGGCAAACTAGAAAACAAAGCTATGTGAGCTGGCCAAGGATGCCATGCGATCGCATGACTTTTAGCCTTTAAGCCCATGCGATCGCATGGGCTACAGTTTTTGGAAAAGTCCTATAAATTGACACGAATTCGGCCAAACACCAAAGACCTTCACAATTTTCTTTCTTCCTCTGTAAGAATAATATTTATATTTATATTTATAATATTAAGTTTAAGTTAAGATTAATAATAATTGGGTTATTGTAACGAATGTTTTATGGTTTTTAAAGTCGAAACTCTGTCCGTGTAACGCTACGCGATTAATAATCATTGTAAGTTATGTTCAACCTTTTTAAATTAATGTCTCGTAACTAAGTTATTATTATGCTTATTTGAGCCGAAGTAATCGTGATGTTGGACTAAATATTAAGATGGGGTTATTGGACTTTGGACCATAATTAGGGTTTGGACAAAAGACCGACACTTGTGGACATTGGACTATTGACTATTAATGGACTTTATATTTGTTTAACTGAATGATAGTTCGTTAATTTAATATAGAGATTTACAATTTGACGTATCTATAAATAACCACATACGCTCTATTGGATACGATGGGAGGGATATTTATAAATACTAATAATCGTTCATTTGACTGGACACGGGAATGGATTAATAATCAATGGACTTATTAAAACAGGAGTGGATTACATACAGTGATAACTGGTGTAATTGTTAACAAAGTATTAAGACCTTGGATTACATTCAGTCGATATCCTAGTGTAATTATTAACAAAGTATTAAGACCTTGTTACAGTTTGAATCCCTAATTAGTTGGAATATTTGACTTCGGGTATAAGAGTAATTTGACGAGGACACTCGCACTTTATAATTATGACTGATGGATTATCATGTACAAAAACCAGATAGACATATTAAATAATCCAGGATAAAGGACAATTAACCCAGGGTAATAAATTAAAATCAAAACGTCAAATATCATGATTATGGAAGTTTAAATAAGCATAATTATTTTATTTCATATTTCATCGTACTTTTATTTATTGTTATTCAATTATCGCAATTTTATGTACTGCCATTTTAATACTCGCAATTTTATTTATCTTCATTTAAATATTGTTATTTATTTTACGCACTTTTAATTATTGTCATTTATTTTTATGTTTTAATTTAATTGTTTTTATTTATTTACATTTTGCATTAGGTTTTAATTGTGACTTAAAAATATAAAATCGACAAACTGGTTGTTAAACGGTAAAAATCCCCCTTTTATAATATTAATAATACTACTTATATATATATATATATATATATATATATATATATATATATATATATATATATATATATATATATATATATATATATATATATATATTTTTGTAAAAATATATCTTTTGTTTAAAAATATAGTGTAAGCTACGCTAGTCTCCCTGTGGAACGATCCGGACTTACTAAAAACTACACTACTCTATGATTAGGTACACTGCCTATAAGTGTTGTAGCAAGGTTTAGGTATATCCATTCTATAAATAATAAATAACTTGTGTAATTTGTACCATATTCAATCGTATTTTGTATTAAAAACTAATAATATTAATATACCATTGCTCAAACATCAGTGTGCGTATATAATACTTTATTTTATTTTTTATTAGTTGGTGGGGACTCTACATATATAAATAACACCTTCCAATACCTTCTAAAATCCCCAATTCTGCTTTAAAAAAAATCCACAATTCAACTAACACCCATCATCCAGGATCACAAGTTATTCAAATGGGTGTCTATTGTGTTTGTGGGAAACCTTCAATTTTTCGAACATCAAAGACATCTAAGAACCTAGGACGAAAGTTTTATTGTTGCTCTGCAGTGTAAGTTTCCAAATTCCTTTTTTTTAACAGCAATTTTAGAAATTATGCAAAAACAATGTTTTGACAGAAGTATTTAATCTGTTACGACTCAATGGACAGGAACCAAATAATTGTGGTTTTATTTGCTGGGCCGATTCACCAGTGTCTAAGATAACTACTGCCGGATTTTTTCGATCAAGAAAAACTTTAGAAGCAATTATAGAAGAAAAACAAGCAATTATGTTCAATTGTTAAGGATGAAGAAGTATTTGAATGTTAGTTGGGTTTATTTTTATTGTTTATTGGTTTTTTAGATAGTATGTGTGGAAGCAACTAATTAGTTGGGTTTTTTTATTGTTAATTGGTTTTTTAGATAGTATGTGTACTGTAGAAGCAAGTAGTACTAGAATGAAATGAACATTTGGTTTGAAACAAGCATATTACTGCCATTTAATTGTATATAAGTTAACTTGCACATACAGTAACTTAACTTGAGTGGTTTTTCATGTAGCTTCTTCAGCATCATCTTCAACAACTATTTCACATATTAAGCTTGTATCTTCATCAACAACAGTCCCCTCTAAATCCCCTCTAACCATTTCAATATCCATATCCATATATTTAACATTTTCAGGACCCGTAGACGTCTCACTTTGCAAATGTGCTTCCATGTCAACATGTGTTTGCTCATCCATGTCAAAATAATCCCTAGAAGTTGTCTTGATCACAACCTTCCATCCATTGTTAACATGATCTTTGACATAAAACACTTGTTGTGTTTGACTTGCTAATATGAAGGGCTCTTTATCAGGCTTTAAACCTACAAAATTGAGTAGAGTAAACCCATTTTCATCAACTTTTTTCCTTGAACCAGTAGAAATCTAATCACGACGGAACAAAACTATGGTATGCTGATCAACAGAATATTGCAGCTCAATGATCTCTTTTATAACCCCGTAGTATGTTACATCTCCAGTGATATGATTGTTAATACTAGTGCTCGAGAAGCTATTTGTAAGGGCCTCGAGAATAACGCCACTATTCTGGGTTTTTCTTTTCTTTTCAATGTCTTTTATGTGAAAACGATAACCATTTACGATAAATCCCTTATATGTTTTGACAAACTCGGATGGGCCACGTACCAAATTCCTTAGTTCTTCTGTGATGATATTATCCCCTGTTTTATACAGCTTCTTAACCTGAAATTGTGTAAAATATTTTTAAAAATCTGTTACTTACCAGTTGTTAGAAGCTTTAAAATTAAATGATTAGTCCTTACATGTTTGGCAAACCACGAGCAAAAATTCTAACTATGCAAACGCTCAACCTGTTGCTTACGTAATTTAGGATTCTCATCACGAACAATTTGCAGATGTTCTCTGCAATAATGTATAGATATCATGATGACAGCGACTAAAACAAATGTGAAAATAATATAAATATAATTAAACAGAGAATTAATGAATATTTAATTACGTTACTCACGTTCTAAGAGAATCAACTTCGCTACAATTGAATAACACATAGGAATGTGCTTTACCCAAGGTCTCTAGGTCTAACTGTGTAGCTAATGTAGCACCAATGGGTCTACCCGACATAGAAAATATAGGTAAAATAGCCTCCTTACCACCGTCATCGTAGTTTCTACTTTTCTTATTAAGTATCGTCTCGACATCACTGGATAAGTATAGTGAACAAAATGCCAAACACTCGTTGGCTAAATATCCTTTGGCAATTAATCCCTCGGGTTTACTCTTGTTTCGTACATATGATTTTAAGGTACCTAAATACCTGGGTGATCAGCACAAGTATATATGATTATGTTAACATTATAATATTCAACAAAATATATTGACCAATTTATAAATGCACACCTTCCGATAGATGAATCATGATGTCAAAGAATGATGTAGGAAAAATCCTTTCTAACTCGCAAAGTATTTTTCCAATGTCATTTTTCGTTTTAACTAAATCATTAGGATTAAGAACCTTTGAGCATAGTTGTTTGTAGTATCGACATAGGTTCATCACAACAGAGCGCACCTTTTTAGGTAATATATTTCGTACCGCAACGGGAAGTAGCTGCTGCATCAAAATATGATTATCGTGACTTTTAAGTCCAAATAATTTTAGCGGTTTTTCTTGAACGCACCTTGATACATTAGCTGCATATCCGTCTGGTACATTCACCCTTTAAGAACCTGACAAAATAGTTCTTTATCATTTTTATCCTTTGAAAAACAAGCAGGAGGCATATACACATTTCCATTTGGAAGGGGTATAGGGTGAAGGTCACCTCTGATTTTCATTTCTTCTAAATCACGACATGATTTCAAATGATCCTTAGTTTTTCCATCAATATTCATTAACGTTCCAATGATATTCTCACAAACGTTCTTTTCTGTATGCATGACATCGATGTTGTGACGTATTAAGTTATGTTTCCAGTATGGTAATTCAAAAAAAAAAATACTTCTTTTCTTCCAGTTATATCGTAGAGTTGGGTTCTTCACAAGTTTTCCAAACTTAATTTGATCAAAAACTTTGAGCTGAGCTGGAACTTCTTCCCCTGTTAAGCAACCTGGTTGAATTTCAAATTCTTCTTAGCCATCAAAAGAGAGTGTATCTTGACGAAAAGCATGCAAAATTTCCAACCATCAATGATGTGCCATGAATACATGTTTCGTGCAGTATTTTAATCGTCTTGATTTGGTATACTTATGACATGCGGGACAAGCATATTTACCTTTTGTGCTCCAACCCGATAAATTCGTATATGCTGGAAAGTCTCTTATTGTCCATACCAAAACTGCACGCATTTTAAAGGTAGTCTAAGTTGATGAGTCATAAGTTTATACTTCATTAGTATCCCACAACTCCTTTAACTCATCAATTAAAGGTTGCATATAGACGTCTATATTATTACCTGGAGCCGATGGACCAGGTATAAGTAAAGTTAAAAATAAATAAGGTTTTTTCATGCACATCCTGTGATGACCCAGAAATTTCGACTAAATTTAAACTTAATCTTTATATGATTAACATTTTCGACACGATAAGCAAAGTCTGTAAAACTGAATCTCAAAATTTTTGAATTTACTTTTATATATTTAAATACCCTTCGGTTGTTTTCAACGATTCGCGAACAATTATATGTAAATAGATACATATATACTATAACATGAAAAGGTAACAATGTATTAATTATTTGATACCGTACATTAAACTTATTGGTTTAAATATCTATTTGAATATATATGATAAGTTGAAATATTTATTATTAAAATTTATTTATAAATAACTTCCAATGTGTATTTAAAAACTGATTTATGTATATTAAAAAGATATATACATATATATAATAAACGATAGTAACATTCGTTTATTGATTCGATTGATATTTAGATAAGTTAACTAAAGCGTTTAAGATGAACCAGTAAAACACTAATTTGCTACAGTGTTTTCAAATTGCCACATTACTCAAAATGCTACAGTGTTTTCGAAAATCACTATTTGTTACAGTGAATTTCTACAGTAAAAATTGACTTTGCTACAGTAACTTTGCTACAGTAAAACACTATTTCAAAATGAAAATGTATATATTATATATATATATATATTAACAAATAGCGAGACGATGATTTATAGAAGTAAATGACCAAAACATTTGAAAGTTTAAGATATACTATGAGTGGTATAGTTTATGGATAATTTAAGGCTATATTTTGACAAAGGTACGTGACACGAAACGTAAAATGCAAGTTTTCTAAAGGTACGAAAGGACATTCGAAAAACCGGAACCGGGACATAAGTCGAGTGACGACGTACGACTTATCGGAATAAAAATTACAAATCAACTATGCACGTGAATTTAATATAATATATAATTAATTATATAATTTAAATATATTATATTTATATTATTAAAACATGTCGACAAGGTACACGTTAAACAAATGTGAGCTGTAAAACATCCCCATGCGATCGCATGGGAAAAGGCCTTGGGATCCATGCGATCGCATGGCAGACCTGGCCTGACCACATCTATAAATTTGATCGAAATCTGTTTTGTAAAACACATATTTCTCTTAATCTATATTACTTCCTCTGTATTTATATCATTTATATTATTATTATTATTATTATTATTATTATTATTATTATTATTATTATTATTATTATTATTATTATTATTATTATTATTATTATTATTATTATTATTATTATTATTATTATTAAGATTATTATTAATCTTATTATTTTTATTATTAGTGTTATTATTTTTGCGATACAATAATAATAATGTACATAAAATATTACGACGGAGTGCTGTCCAAGTAATTTTCAAAACGAGTTTCCGAGCGAGCTAGAGCTAAGGAAAATATGGGTTATTGCCAAGGAAATTATGGGTAATGTTCGGGGGTATTTTTGTGAATCAAACCTCGTGTTTATCATCTCCGATGCATCTACGTGCTTTTCTGCAATATTGTATATCAATATTAAACAGTGAGTTCATTGATCCCTTTTTATACATATTTTTGGGCTGAGAATACATGCGCTGTTTTATGAAATGAATACAAAAACTAAAACTGATTTGTGTGAGTTCATTTGATCCCTTTTTACATATATTTTTGGGCTGAGAATACATGCACTGTTTTATAAACTGTTTTACGAAATGGACACAAGTACATACTTAATTCTACACTGAGTTTATACCGAAAATCCCTTAACTTTGGTAACTAGTAACTGCCGGTTATAAGAACTGGTGGGCGCGAATAGTTGTATATGGATCCATAGGGCTTGACATCCCCGTCCGAGCTAGTAGCGCTAGCCTTTTAACGGACGTATGCTATTTGAGAAACGTACACGTTGGTTTGCGTGTATTATTAAGATGATTATACAAAGGGTACAAATTATATAAACGTTAAAGTTTAGTTACCAGGGTGCTCAACTTTGTAGAACCGATTGATAAACGTTTCGGATGAAACACCTGAAATCTTGTGATCCACCTTTTATTTAAAACATATTGATAAACATTTTGAATAAAATAACTGAACTTTTGTAATCCACATTGATATACGGATTATGTGTAATATTAAAACTATGAACTCACCAACCTTTGTGTTGACACTTGAAGCATGTTTATTCTCAGGTTTCTAGAAGTCTTCCGCTGTTTGCTTATACGTGATACAAGATATGTGCTTGGAGTCATACATGCTATATACAAGAAACTTGCATTCACCATGTACCTTATTTTGACTGTATTGTCAACAGATGTATTATTGTAAACCATTTAAATGGTGATTATCTATACGTAGGAATCATCAGATGTTAAAAACCTGGAATTTATATATTCATTTGTGAAATACCTTTTCAAACGAATGAAATGTTACAAAACGTATCACATAGAGGTCAAAACCTCGCGATGGGACCAGATGTTGATGTATTCGTCCAGGTGGATTAGGACGGGTCGTCACACATCCATGGAGGTAAATTATATGGCATCAAAACAACAGGTCATGTACTATGTGAAAGGCTCATGTTTCCAAAAGGGTTAAACCCATCACTCGCTAAATCGAGCCTAACATTCCGAGGATCCATAGCAAAATCAGGATACTTATGATTAATGTTGTCCATACGGGTGAATCCGCTGGATGTTGCATAAAACCGTCTTTAGTGCGACTATCTTCATGCCATCTCATGGCCTCAGCAGATTCAGATGACATATACAACCTTTGCAACCGTGGTATGAGAGGAAAATAACGCAAAATCTTTGATCCTTTCTTCATTTCTTTATCAGTACTCGTGGTTGAATCATCGCCTAAATCATTTTCACTTTTTTTATACCTTGACATTTTACATATACGACATTCAGTTTTATCCTTGTTATCTATCCAGTACAACATACAATCGTTAGGACAAGCATCGATTTCCACATAACCAAGTCCAAAGTCACTTATTATTTTCTTTAGTTCATATATTGACTTTGGTATGGATGCATTTGGGAAGGCCTCTCTCAAAATATCAAGCAACATGCCAAAACCCTTGTCATTACATTTTCCAAGACACTTGATATGATATAGCCTAACGATAAAGGAAAGAGCAGAGAACTTTTTACACCCAGGGTATAAATCTTTCATAGCATCTTCCAATCCTACATAAAACCTTTTCACACGTATGTGTGGTATAGTATTAGTTTCGTTTTCGTGGTTGTTATCATCAAATTTAGTTTCTTGGGTGTCATCAAACCCATGGAAGAAGCCATTCAACATTCCTTGCATGTCTTCTACAACATTATCATCTAACATGGCAGGATCATCAATTGTTGTTTTTGATACATTAGTTTCAAGTTTATAACCTTTATAAAAACCATCACAAACCTAATGAACTTGAGCAGTTGCACGTCTGACCCACATTATATTACCGCATTTTACACACGGACAAGGTATCTCACCATTTTTACCTTTAGTAGAAAACATGTGATTAAGATAATTAACTAGGCCTTTTTTGTATGTTGTTGATGCTCTTGATTAACCCATCCAAGTCATGTCCATGCTAGCTAGCTAGCTACACATGAATTAAACAATTTGATCAGATATTCATTCAATATATATATATATATATATATATATATATATATATATATATATATATATATATATATATATATATAGCAAATTACATGAACATATTATATATTCTTTCAACAATATTGTATACATATGAATCAATATGTTATGAATCGATCGAAATCAGCAAATTCACAGAGCTAGACATAAATTAACCTTCTTAATTGGATTTCCTTGGATTTCCTGATGGAATAATTCCGTAAGTGAAGTGATATAGCTAGGCTTAATTAATTTCTTTGTTTACTCACGTATAATTAAAAACAGAATATCTCAAACTAATTAATACCAGTAAAAGGCAAAAAGAAAATTGATAAGAATAATATAAAATAAGTTCCAACTCACGTACCTGTAATTTACGAACTTGCTAAAATAAGTTGGTTTGTTTCCTTTCAATTAGTTGGAGATAATGTTGGTGAAATGTTTTCCAGTAAGTACTCGTGGGGAAGAGAGATGAATTAGGCGGTGTTGTTAAATATCTGGTACGTTAATAGTATTATACGGAGTATATATTACCAGTATAATTTATGGATATACTAGTATATCCTAGTAGTATTATTTAGCTAATCACACCCCTATCATTTATTTTATACTACACATAAACTGAATTCAATCATCCGATAAGAAATTGTGTTGCTGTAATTTCAGTTGTAAAATTAATAATTAGTTACAAACAAACATGACATAAACTTGACAAACAAACATGACATATTGTTAAACTTAACCTACATACAAATTAAACATGGCAAAATAGATTCATTAAAAATAACAAATTACGTACAAACACCAATTGTACACATCTGCAAGCTAAGTTTAACAGTTATAAACTTGACATAAACCATTGTACACATGAGATAAACTTAATATACATAAACCATTACAAACACCGGACATTAATATCCATCTAAAACATTTCAAAAAACTACATACGTACACCACATGGCGATACCTTTCCTAAAAGATTACTTGGTTTTCACCGGCCGGCCATGTCAAAAAAGATGATTCACTCGAACCATCCTCACCTTCACTTTAATTCAGAATCCTCGATCACCTTCACTTTTTTCAGAATCAGAGCTGTCATCAACCACGATAACTTCAATCTCCTTGCTCACCCGATTACCTGATGTTGTAGCTTCATCACCATTTTTCTTTTCTTCTCTCATTTTTTATGCAAGACCATCAGGAGAGTAAATCATCAAATCTAAATTATCTTCATCAATGACAGTCAAGCAAACTACATCATATTTCTTCACCCTAAAATTTTTAACTACAGTAGAAAACCCATCTCTTAAGAATAAGTGTTTTCCGTCACAACGCATCTCAACCATTTGTAAATATCCTCCAGGGTAGTTGATGCACATATCCTCTTCTGTCTGCCAAACTTCAGAATGAGTTCTCAACCATAGTTAAGGGAACGTCTGAAATAAAAAATAATACTATTAAACACAAGTATAATGTACAAATTATTTGTAACAATTTATATTACTTTATTTAATAGTGAAAACCAAATTAACCCTAACTAATGCTTATCTAATTCAAAGTGAACAAAATATATACCAATTCAGTTGGCTTTCGATAGCGAACAAGTTTCATAAACGAAGTTGCTGGCTGAGGATAACCACTGTCACACCATTCATTTTCAGATGCATAATGCAACATTTTAAGCGTACGATCATCAACAATAGTGAACCGAATAAAGTCTCCTAGTGCCAAGTTGAAGTCTTTAATAACTTTAGACCACCCATTACTGAAATATAGCTTAAAACCATCCCATCGCATTCCTATCTTCACACAATAACCTCCAACTGCTTTTATGATCAGATAATCAGTACCTTCTGGATTTGAACAGTTGTTGCTCACAAATGTAAGTGGCAGTTGCCGTCAAACACATATAGTATTTGTTAAACGCATAATAACGTACATCACAACAACTTTTAAATAACTACAAGTCTACAATAATGTATAATGTAACTTATACTTAATTACATAATATATGGTTTTGAAATACCATTTCATTTGGGACTGGATTCGGTACTACCAAGAAGAACGAACGACCAAACATATTGAACTCCATTGAACCAAGGAATTTGATCATAGACAATAAGATACATCATTATGTTAGTGCATTTTCTGATGTTGTCCATCGCTGTCGAAGAGACTGGAAATAGTTATGTTTTATGTTGTACACCTAGGATAGTTTTGAGCAAGAAAACTTACGTCGTATGAGCATATGTGACAAAATGCTGTATTATAGGTCAGACACACGAGTGACAGATGTCACTCGTACGTGTGATACTGTCAGCCGTATGGTTGAGCTCTGAAACGTGCGTGTTGGCTAACAGAATGGGCAGACCTATAAATAGAGTTTTCTAGTTCATTTGTTACTTGAGAGTTTGATTCCACCTTGTGAAACAGAAAGGTGATGATCTCCTCCTCTTCACCTTCATGGTGAGGAGGATCCATGGTGGATTGATGCTTCAACCACCATGGAAATGACAAAGTGATTAGCTTAATTCATGTATTTGTTTATTGTAATCATTCATCAGATTCATACATGTAATTATGATTTATATCAGCTGATTATCTTTGTGTTTATCATTGTTCATCTCATATTCATCATTCTCATCACTAGTTTATGCTCAAATTGTTAATCGATGCTTGTTCCTTGATCTAAAGATCCTAGCAACTGATGCAAGGGATCCAACAAATGGTATCAGAGCCTAAGATCAAACAAGAACCGATTTGATTGCAGCAATTTGATGAAAACTAAATTTGGGTCTCGGTTTTGACTTTTGTTGACTATTTTTGGGTTTTGGTGATTTAGGGCGATTTAAGGAAAACTATGAATTGGGAAAGCTTTGTAATCATCAAGTGAACATTTCTTTAAAATTACAGCACCTAATTCTTAGTATTGATCGAGTTTTGAAAAAATTTGTGTTCTTTGAAAAAGGAGACTGAAATCGAATTAATCAGTGAATTGTGTGGTTTGTTTGGGAAATCCGTTAATGGGTTTATGTTTAGCGGGTTCTAAGGTCTCTTCCTACAAAATTTGAGCCATTTTGGTTGTGATTTGCGTGGTTTTCCATTAGAGCCGCCATAGACCACCTTGAACCGCCGCTAGCTCGCCGGAAACTGCAAAAACCATGAAGAACACTATGAATTAGTCAACTGCACGTTTGAAAGCTCAAATATACGTTTGAGCATGAGTGTATCCGAGTGAGACACTAAAACGTACAGATTAAAGTGTTAAAAAGTTCAAATTGATGCGTTTGGAGTGTCTCGTACGGTTGAGTGGAGGTTGAAGAAACAGCAACAGTTTAATAGTTGAAACGTACGGATGAACTTCAATTACACGAGTGACTTACTGATTCGTACGTTTGACGTGTGCAAATTTCGAAATTTGATGTTTAAATTGGTTAAACGTGCGTGTGAGTTCTAAGGTTGAAGACAAAAAAAGACGGGCCCCTGTTCTGTAATTTTAGAGAGTTGTAGATAACTACAACTTAGTCCCTACAGGTCCCCTCTTTTCAAAGCTTTTGTCACGGGTCCCCACCGGACACATTCCTTGTGAACGGCTACAATGAGTAGTTATAAATAAACCAAGATGTACACTTGTTTCTTAAGTATTAATAAAAAGACTAAAAAATTAGCCTAGGACAACAATCTATGCTTTGAAACTGTAAAAAAGTACACGGAAATAGAGGTATGGGAAAAAAGTACCAGCCACTTTATTCCCTATTATTTACATTACACCTCCATATTTAATTTGATACTTGTATTTAATTTAATTATATAATATAATAAACCTTTTAAATTGTACTTATTGATCTTATCGTTTGTCGTTTTTATTTACGTTTGATTATGTTTATATTTTATGTTTGTGTTTGTCGTTTAGGTTTTTTGTTTACGTTTTTCGTTTACGTTTTTTTTAGTTTACCATTTTTTCCTAAGTTTTATGTTAGGTTTTTTCGTTTACGGTTTTCGTTTATGTTTTTTCATTTACATATTCGTTTTACAAAATATACGAACAAAAAATCTAAAACGTAAATGTAAAACTTTAATATAAAACATAACCATGAAATGTAAACCGTGACCAAATCGTAAACGTAATGGAAATCGTAAAGGTAATGAAAGTCATAAACATAAGGCAATAAAATGTATACTTAAAATTAAAATTTAACAGATAATGTAAAAGATAGTGTTCACAACAATGATATCTTATAATAATATGAATGTCACAACGTAATTACGTTTCATTATATATATATATATATATATATATATATATATATATATATATATATATATATATATATATATATATATATATATATATATATTACGTTACATTTTCATTATAACGTTAATAAACGTAAAGTGTAAAACGTAAATGGTACATGTAAACGTAAAATGTTACTCCGTATCGCCGTTCAACATCGTCGCGAATTGAGTTTCCTTCTAACGCATGTGTGGGTGACAAATAAGAGCATTCGATTACGATATCGTCATTCAAAAAATATAAAAATATAATATGATTATAAATAATACGGAGTAACAATAATATAAGTAATTTATTAATATAATTATAATAAAAAAGAAATAACAAAAAAGTAAAGGACATAATAATTACTTAATCATTATTTCAACTGGGTTAAAAAATTAGTTTTTTTTAATGGGAGCTGATCCGTACACCACTAACATTTGCCATACACCACCAAAATATATCTTTGGACAATTTTGCCCTTTCTCATAGTCAAGTCCGTATATCAATTAGTTCACGCCCTTTTTTTATTTCCCAAACATAAAAAACCCTACCTACTACTCTATTTACTGCCTTCTTCCAAAATCATTGAATCGTTCCTTGAATCCATCATCAAATCCACAGATCATTCGTTGAGTTTCATTGATTAAAAATAAATCATTGAATATGTGTTGTTCGTATTTACGTACGGACACTAACGGTAAAGTTATTCCATTGATTTTTGCTCTTGTTTGTTTAAAACCTTCTAAAATCACTGAATCATTGAATGGATCTTTCATCTAATCATCATAAATCTCGTAATCGACCCTTTGATTTGAGTTAATCTGAAAACTTTTCAAACCTCTTCAAACCATGAACGAACCCGGACCGGTTCTGTTGCTATTCCACTAATTAAATTATTTGAATCCACAGGTTTCATACCTAATGAATATTAATTTATTTGCAATGAATGTTAAAGATTATGAGAGCTTCTTGGTGGAATCTGAATGCCTAGAATGGAATTTAATGGCCTGATAAAACAGAAAGTTAAAAGGATGAAATTATTTTCAAGTGGTTTTTCGACCTGAGCAATCAATTAAATGATTTTAGTAATTTGAGTTTTATTAGTTTAGTTTGAAAAATGAAAAACCGTATGAATCATCCGGAGATATTTTAATTTTCAACGATACTTAAATTAGGCAGTATTAAAGAAGATGAAAGTATGAAGTGGGTTAGTAAAAAAAAATAGTAAAAATATTTAAACAAAATGGCATGAATTTATTTAAGTAGGAAGAAGGGTAAAATGGTCCAAAAATAAATTTTGGTGGTGAATGGTAAAAACTTAGTGATGTACGGATCAGCTCCCTTTTTAAATCCTCTCCATACCCACAAAAAAAGGAAAGAGAAGATGCCGTGGGTCCCAGATAGTACAAATTGTCTCCTTGTCTCCTAAATGAACCAAGACACTTCCTTTCTCAACATTCATTATTCATGAACACAACCATTTATTAATACTACCTCGTCCCAATTAGATAGTCTTGTTTTTTCATTTTGAGATGTCCTAAATTAATAGTCCACTTTCATAAATAGAAAGGAAAGAAGATATTTGATTGTTGGATCTGGAGAAAGAAGATATTTTATTGGTGGAGAAATGAAGTTAGTGAAATTTTCTAAAACTGTGTGCCTTTTTATATGTGGACTATTAAATTGGGACGAAGGGAGTAATAGCCAATCACCAGCATATGCTTATACGGATAAACGCAACTTACTTCAGAGACACTTTTCAACATCGGGACTAAATGGATTCTCTCTCAACATCGGGACCTGTGTCCAACGCTTCCTAGCCGGATTTTTCAAAATTTACTTTTCCCCCTCTTTTTCTCCTCCATTAACCTCCACAAACCACCACCTCCTACCATCACTTCTCTGATTTCACTTATTGTTTCTTCAACCCCTCCCATTTTTTAACCTTTCCATTTTAATGACTATGAATCCCAACCCAAACTTCCCTCACTCTCATTCCCCCATTTCTCATATTCCTTCTCTCTCAAAAAATCCTCCCACGGCTAACTCCTTTACCGGAAATTTAGCTCCGGGAGCCGGTTCCATTCATATCACTACTTCACATCCTTATACTCTTGGATCAGGTGAAGCGATTTAGGGTCGTCAGAGCTCACGCCTGGATGCCGGACCTCCTGATTCTAGTTTTAATGTGCCGGAATCTTCTCCTGTGGTGGCTCGTGTGACGACCCGGAAAATTTCGACTTATTTTTAACTCAAATCTTTTAAATGATTTAATGTTTTCGACACGATAAGCAAAGTCTGTAAAGTTGAGTCTCAAAATTTTTGAACTATTTTCATAAACTCAATTAACCTTCGACTATTCCCGACGATTCACGAACAACTAATTGTAAAGAGATACATTTATAATTAAATATATATATATATATATATATATATATATATATATATATATATATATATATATATATTTAATTATATATAATAAATTGAAATATAATTTGAAATATTATATGATTTAATATTTCTGACAAGATAAACAAATTGACGTGTTGCATTTGAACGATTTCATATATTTAAATATCCATTGGACTTTACCCTTCGATTCACGAACAAATTAAAACTTAAACTTGAAACCTGACATAAGATAATACGTGATTTTGTTCAAAATGTAAACGTGATACGATATAATATTTTCTATTATTTAAACGATCTTAAAATATATATAATGAACTTTGAATATAATTAGTTTTGAAAAACTGAATGTTATATCATTAAATAAAGATTTCAACTATGATATATATATATATATATATATATATATATATATATATATATATATATATATATATATATATATAT
The DNA here is from genome assembly GCF_046630445.1 of Rutidosis leptorrhynchoides. Lineage (NCBI taxonomy): Eukaryota > Viridiplantae > Streptophyta > Magnoliopsida > Asterales > Asteraceae > Rutidosis > Rutidosis leptorrhynchoides. The sequence goes on along the minus strand of NC_092336.1, from coordinate 454,787,039 downwards.
ATATATATATATATATATATATATATCATGTTTTGATAATAAGACGTACAAAATTTATATATTTCCAAAACGTTAATATATATATATATATATATATATATATATATATATATGTGTGTGTGTGTGTATATATGTATATATATATATATATATATATATATATATTTTTTACAACGTAATAAAATATATTATTAAAAAATATTAACTTAGAAATAAAACATTTTGATTATATTTTTTTCTTGTAATATATAAATATAAAGATTTAAAATAATATTATTAAAGATATTTTAATAACGAGAAGCAGAAAAATATTTTAAAACTCTAAGATTACTAAAAATATCAATTTCCTTTTATTTTATAAATTATAGAAATTATATATAAAATTTGGAGTGTTACGTCTTCTTTAAAAGTTATACGATTCTATAAAAATCTAGAACCACGTTTTCAACATATTTCTTCGCTATTAAGATAAGGATAAAGATTTTAACGTTATCCTAGATTTTAGAATCTTTCTAATACTTTTTGACCATTATTATTGTTAACTGCCCGTGATTGAATTGGATATAAATATATAAAATAAAATATGATATTATAATAATTATTATTTAATATATATATATATATATATATATATATATATATATATATATATATATATATATATAAGGTTTCGAATTTATTTAGTAAACGACAGTAACACTCGTTTGACATGCGATTATGATTAAACAAATTTAAATATGAAGACGGAAGACAGAGACGAGGATTGGAAAACGTAAATAATCAAAACGCTCAAACGTACAAGTTATACTCTAAGTGATATAATTTATTGATGAATTAAGTCTAATTATTGACGAAAGTACAAGTCACCAAACGTAAAGTACAAGATATTAAAGCATACGAAAAGATGTTCGAAAAACTGGAATCGAGACATAAACCGATCATAAACGTACAAGTCAACGGAACTAAAATTACAAGTCAACTATGCACGAGAATATAATATAATATATATAATTATATAAATTAATATATATATATATATATATATATATATATATATATATATATATATATATATATATATATATATATATATAAAATAAAAACTGTCGGTAGCCCATGAGATTCTCGTTGGTGAACTGGAAAGAGGCTGGTCGCGATCGTGGGCCTTCTGCCCGTTAACCCTCCGCGATCGCGGAGTGGTGGGATCCAGATCAGGCCTATAAGGCCCGATTTTTTCTTGCTCAATTCATTCCTCAATCTCTCTATCTTAATATACTCTGTAGTTATTTATTTATTTTATTATTATTATTATTAAAGATTATTATTATTAATCTTAATAATATTAGTATTATACATAAAATACAACGACGAGGTTATGTTCGGGTGATTTCAAAATGAGTTTTTCAAATGGGTTAAAGCTAAGGAAATTATGGGTTATAGCTAAGGAGATTATGGGTATTGCTCGGGGGTTTTTAATCAAAGGCTAAACTAGTGATTTTCATTTCCGTTGCGTCCGCATAATTTTCCTGCAATATTGATTTCCAATATTGATACGTGAGTAATGATTCCATTTTTATCATCTAAAATTATTACTAATATTATTATTATTATTATTATTATTATTATTATTATTATTATTATTATTATTATTATTATTATTATTATTATTATTATCATTATTATCATTATTGATATGATTATGATTATGTGTTTGTGATATAAAAGATGATTAAAAGCTACTGAATATAATGATTATGAAATAATAAATATAAGTATCATGATTTAGTTAAAATATTGTTAAGGTTATGATTTAGATAAAAATATCATCATTATTATTATTTTTATCATTATTATTATTATTTTTATCATGATCATTATTAAAAGTATCATTATTATTAAAATTATCACTTTTACTAAAATTAACTTTTTAATAGAATTATCATTTTTATTCTAAATTATTATTATTATTATCATTATTATGATTATTATTATTATTTTTATTAGTAAGTATTATTATTAAGATAATTTATTAGTAATATTAAAGTATTATTATCATTATTATTAAAAGCGTCGTTATTATAAAAAATTTAAAAATTATCATTATTATTAATAAAATTATCATTATTATTAATAAAATTATCATTATTATTATAATTAGTATTATCATTAAGATTATTATTAAAATTATCAACTTTATTAAAATTATCATTATTATCATTTTTATTAAAATTATCACTATTATTATTGTCATTTTTATCATTACTATTATTATTATCCTTATCATTATTATTATTATTATTATCATTATTATTGTTATTACTATCATTATTTTTATTATCATTATTATTATTACTTAACATTATTAGTATTATTATGATTACAAATATAAAGATGATACATACAAATATTATTATGAAAATGCTTAAGTTATAATTTAAAATAAATTATTAATATTATTATCATATTATTATAATTATTATATTAACAAAAAAATGATATTTATATAAAAATATATTTATTACATATATTATAACTATTACATACTATTTCTATATAATAGGGTTACACATAATATATAAACACATTTTAAGATATTACATAAATATATGTATATAAATATTAATTTTAAAACATTATATAATATTTATAAACATTAACATATATTATTTATAATAAAATACATATATTATTTACTTTAATAAAAATCTAATATATAAATATTAATTATTTATTCAAAATATATAAAATAACTATATTTAATTTATTTATTAATATAACATATGAATCATTAAATATAACAAGTATATTAATAATATTAATATATATAAACTTTTTATATGTTTTAATATATATATATATATATATATATATATATATATATATATATATATATATATATATATATATATATATATATATATATATATATATATATATATATATATATATAACTGATATAGGTTCGTGAATCTGAGGCCAACCCTGCACTTGTTCAGTGCCGTCATACGCATAATTACTACGAAATACAATATCGTGAGTTTCATTGCTCCCTTTTTACTAAATGCTTTTGCAATATATATTTTTGGGCTGAGAATACATGCGCTTTTATAAATGTTTGACGAAATAGACACAAGAACTGAAAAACATTCTACGACTGAATTACGATACCGAATATCACCCCTTTTAGCTTGGTAACCTAAGAATTAGTGAAATGGCCACTAATTGACACGAATCCTAAAGATAGATCTATGGGCACTAACACGCCCCAGTCAGTGATATGAACTGCTTTGGTACTTCGATTATTATTATACAGATGAGAGTTCCTATATGATGGGGATATTCTATATGCATTTTGTTAATGTCGGTTACCAGGTGTTTACTCGTATGAATGGATTTTGCAGATGAGAGTTCCTGCACATTGTTATAAAAATTAAAATCTTGTGATCTATTAAAATTATTGAAATGATTGTTTATGATAAACCTATGAACTCACCAACATTTTGATTGATACCTTTTAAGCATATTTATTCTCAGGTATGAAAGAAATCTTCCGCTGTGCATTTGCTCATTTTAAAGATATTACTTGGAGTCGTTCATGGCATATTTCAAAAGATGTTGCATTCAAATCATTCGAGTTCAAAAAGATTGTTATTAAATAAATGACAGATTAGTCATTTATATTTGAGAAATAGATTTATATCATTGGTATAGTGTGAATGTAATTGAAATGGTATGCATACCTGTCAACTTTCATTTTAAATGAAAGTTTGCCTTTTAAAAATGAATGCAATGTTTACAAAACGTATCATATAGAGGTCAATACTGAAGGTTTTTCGTATGCCCGAGAGACATATTTAATTAATGTGGCTAATATGTTATGATCCAAGTCGGGTCATACCCAATAACAAGCTTACCGACACCTTAAACGTATTTAAGCTTAACGATTGGATCATTAAGTAAATACGCGACACTTGGATTTTAGAAAAATCGGTTTTCTGAAATATTATCACTTGAGATAAATTATTTGGATAATTTATATATAATTGTTTATAAGTTTAAATGATTATATTGTGTTATATTTTATAAAAGGTTTATAAAATGTGAAAGTAACATAACAATTACATGGTTTTATATATATATATATATAACAAGTTTATATATATATATATATATATATATATATATATATATATATATATATATATATATATATATATATTAAAACATTGTTATTATAATTAAAAGTGGGCAGATTTTGGGACTCCAAGGAAATAACCCATGCTTACTTTTGTTACTTTCAACATACACACTTCCTTAAGTGCAAGACCAAACTCTTCAACCAAGTAATTTTGACTCTCACATGCAACCACACATTCAAAATTGCAAAGAAAACTCTCCAAAACTGCAGCTGCTGGCCGTGGCCTGTTTAGAGGGAAAAGAGGGTCTTAATTTGGTTTTGCAAGCTCATTTCAAGTGTCACATAAATCCTAACCAAAAGCAAGGGTGTTGGGTTAATAGCTTGGGGTATTTCTCCTTGAGGTTTCATCATTTTGAAGCTCCATTCTTCATCATCTTCATCATCATCTTGCTCATTTGAAAACAACCCTCAACTAGCTTGAGGAATATATATCTTACTTCCTTGTTCTTATATGTAAGCATATGTTTCAAGACTTGATAACAATATGGAATTCATTTAAAATGGTTTAACATATAAACTTGGTTTTATAAACAATCATGCTTCCGCTTTCTTTAACTATCATGGAAATGGTTTTGTGATTATGTTGACATTAAGAACTTGTTGTTATGTTGAATTCCATCAATGGTATCTAGAGCCGAAGTCTATGAAATATGCTTCTTATATATGGTCTTTAAAACCCACCAACTTTGCATTCTATTAACATGCATGAAAGTAGAATGTAAAAATGTTCGGGTTTGGGTGGGTTATGGTTTTGGCTGAATTTAGGAGGGTTCCAAATTGGTTTTGGGTTTGCATTTGGTTATTATTTGATGAGATATTGATGTTCACAATCATAGCCATGACCTTATGTTTGAATGAATGCTTGTTTGGTTGATTAATTATTCATTTGGTATGTAATATTAATTCATTCAATTTGGTTTGTAATATTATTTTGGTTATGTAATTTATTTTATATTTGGTATGTAAAATAGATTAGGTTGTAATTTTATTTTTTAGAGAAAAATGTATTAGGATATATTTTGTAAAAAATGATGAAGATGATGATGACTTGAAGAACACAAGAAGAAGCGTTTGGATGCAAGATTAAGTGGGAGATTTAAAATCTCTTACTTTGTGTTATAACCCCTTAACCGGTGGCATTTGTTTTCGGCTAAACAAATGTCTACCAAATTGGCTTGATTGTGAACATATTTGTTTTGCATGCATGGTTGTTTATTGTGTTTGTATGTTTGGTTGCTACAAGTAAATCACAAGATAACAACAAGCAAAATGACAATTTAATTGGTTAAATTAGACATTATTAACGACATGTAAAACGACAATTTAATTGGTTAAATTAAAAGTGGCAAAAGGACATTGATAAACGGTTATTAAGAATACAAAAAGGATCACATATATAAAATGGTTTATATCAAGTAATTGGCTTAATTACAAGACATGAAAATGGTTTTTCATAAGTACCATACACTAAATGCATGTTGGTGTATGGCATAAAAGTTTTCTTAAACTAGAAATAATGAAAACTTAAAATCCCTTATTAACAAGGCAAATAAGTTAAACGCCATCCTTTTGTGTGACACTTAGGCATATTAGGGAACTCATAATGGGATAAAGGTCACCTAACCGTTATGAGCAAACTAATATTATTAAGGTGAATTTCGCATGCTTGTGGGATAAAGGTCACCTAACCACTTGTATGTTAAATTTACACGTTTACACAAGTAGGACGACTTGATTTGGGAATCATGAACTTAGGGTCACCGAAGCATGAGGAACAAATAGGCGTTGATGGGATAAATATGCCATGCAAAAGGATTGCATGATCCCATAACTTAGAAGTTGCAAAAGGATTGCAATTGTCATATAATTACTACCTAGCTAAATCAAATGACGGGATAAAGGTCACCTAACCGAAATTTGGTTTACCGTTGGATTCTAAAATTTAATAAATATCAATTGAATTTAAAGGGTATTGATTGTTAAATTAAAATTGATACTTAAACAACTTTGTTAAATTTTGTAGATGGTCGCCAATAACAACAACATTCCAAACGCACCAATCAACTTTAACAACCTATCATTGAGGTCAATCCTCGAAAAGGAAAAACTCAACCATACGAACTTCATGGATTGGTTTCACAATCTAAGAATTGTCCTCAAACTAGAGGATAGGGCGTATGTATTGGAAGACCCCATTCCCGATCAACCGGACAAGGATGATACGGAAGGCATGGCTTATTGGGATAAGTATTGCACCGATTCGGTGCAAGTCGCTTGCCTTATGCTTGGGACTATGATACCCGAACTCCAAAAGGACTTCGAGCATCATAGTGCATATGACATGATCACACAATTGAAGGAGATGTTCCTTCAACAAGCTCGTGTCGAGTGCTTCGAAACGGTTCGAGTGCTTCATGCATGTCGAATGGACGACTCCCAATCCGTTTCATCTTATGTCCTTAAGATGAAAAGCCTAATTGATCGATTACACCGTCTAAATTGCAACGTTTCTAATGAATTAGCCACGGACCTTATTCTCAACTCATTGTCAAAAATGTTTGACACATTCGTGATGAATTACAACATGAAAGGTTGGGATAAGAGCATTGGCGAATTGCACGCCATGCTTAGGATGACCGAATCAAGCATGGGTAAAAGGGCTTCACCCGTGCTTATGATCAATGAAGGTGGGTCCAAGAACGATTCCACTTTTAAGCCAAAGGTTGCTAAGAGGAAAGGACACGTCTACCAAGGCAAGGGTAAGGGAAAGGGGAAGATGGTTACCCCAACCAACAAAAACAAGAAGCAAAAGGTTGCCGGTCAAGCTAACCCCAAGGAAGATCCGTGCTTTGGTTGCGGTGAAATGGGTCACTGGAAACGCAACTGCCCGATCTACCTAAAGGAGTTGAAAGAAAAGAGGGATGCATGGCAAACCTCAGGTAATGTATATATTATATATATTGAGCTTAGTATTACTTCTTCTAATACATGGGTATTAGACACAGGATGTGGAACTCATATTTGCAATTCTTTGCAGGGGTTCAAAAGAAGTAAACAAGGAGCTGGAACAACAAGTCTCTTCATGGGAAATGGTGCAAAGGTGCACGTAGAAGCTCAAGGAGACTTTGTTTTGAAGCTGCAAACTGGGTTGGAGCTTGTTTTGAAAAATGTTTTGTATGCTCCTGATTTGACTCGAAACATTATTTCTATTTCCCGTTTAAGACAATGTGGTTTTGATTTTAATTTTATTAATGATGATATCTATGTTTCTTTAAATAGTGTGTTCTATTTTAAGGCTTCGCCTTTGAATGGTATTTATGAATTGGTTCATGATGACACATCACACAATAGCTCAATATACCATGCAAACACCAAGAAACTCAAAAGGGATTTGAGTGATTCCTACTTATGGCATTGTCTCCTTGGTCACATAAACAAGAACCAAATGCATACACTTCAAAAGAATGGCCTTTTGAAATCAAGTGAGCTAGACTCATTTGATGTATGTGAATCTTGTTTACAAGGCAAAATGACTAAAGCACCTTTCAAAGGGACCTATGAAAGGGCTAAAGACTTATTGGGATTAATACATTTGGATGTATGTAGACCCTTTAAACCCATGACTAGAAATGGTGAAAAATACTTCGTTACTTTCATTGATGACTTCAGTCGTTTCGGATATGTCTACTTGTTAAGACACAAAGACGAAACTTTCGAAGCATTCAAAGAATATCAAAACGAAGTACAAAATCAACTCAACAAAATAATTAAAGTACTTCGTACCGATAGAGGAGGTGAATACCTAAGCGATGCTTTCCAGGATCATCTTAGAAGTTGTGGGATTATCTCGCAACTTACTCCACCGGGGACACCCCAGCTTAATGGAGTATCCAAAAAGAGGAACCGAACCCTAATGGATATGGTTCGATCTATGATGGCAAGAAGCTCGTTACCTCTATCATTTTGGGGTTATTGTCTATGCTCCGCGGCTCGTATTTTAAATATGGCCCCAACTAAGAAAGTGGAACGAACTCCTCATGAGATGTGGTTTGGAAAACCTCCTTCTCTATCATACTTAAAAGTATGGGGATGTGAAGCTTATCCTAAGCGTTACGTCCCTAATAAGTTGAATGCTCGATTCACGAAGTGTATCTTCATAGGATATCCCAAGGATGATATGGGATACTATTTCTATGATCCATCCGAGCAAAATGTATTTGTTGCTCGGAAGGCTGAATTTCTTGAAACTAAGTTCCTAATGGAAGGTAATAGTGAAAGGAAGATAGATCTTGAAGAGGTTCAAGATCAAGTAGATGATACACAATTGGTTGACACTAGCACTCAACATGAAAATGTTGAGAATGATCAAATGGATGATCAAAGTATACAAAACGTTCGTAGATCTGGTAGGATTAGTAATCCTCCTGAGAGATATGGGTATCTCATAGATGGTTGCTATGTGGTTGATTTGGATGAACCGACCAACTACCAAGATGCTTTATCATGGATTGATAAAGATAAATGGCAGGAAGCCATGAACGCTGAGATGCAATCCATGTATGACAACCAAGTTTTGGAACTAGTTGCACAACCTACTGGCTCCAGGCTAGTTGATTGTAAATGGCTTTTCAAGAAGAAAACCGACATACATGAAAACTTGGATACATATAAAGCTAGACTTGTAGCAAAAGGTTTCACTCAAACTCAAGGGGTTGACTATGATGAAACTTTTTCGCCTGTGGCAATGCTAAAGTATATTAGGATATTATTTGCCATTGCTGCTCATTATGATTATGAAATATGGCAAATAGATGTCAAGACCGCTTTCCTAAATGGATATCTTGAGGAAGATGTCTATATGGTTCAGCCTGAAGGTTTTGTTGATCCGAAATATCCTAAAAGGGTATGCAAGTTAAAGAAGTCAATCTATGGATTGAAACAAGCATCTAGAATGTGGAATCATCATTTTAATGAGGAGGCCAAGAAATTTGGCTTCATTAAAAATGGTGATGAAGCATGTGTATACAAGAAAGCTAGTGGGAGCACTATCATGTTCCTTGTACTATATGTGGATGATATATTGTTATTTGGAAATGATATTCCGACAATATAAGGTGTTAAAACTTGGCTGAGTAAATGCTTCTCCATTAAGGATCTTGGAGAAGCACAATACATTTTGGGGATTGGAATCTACAGAGATAGATCCAAGAAATTGATAGGATTGAATCAAAGTGCATACATTAAAAAGGTCTTGAAAAAGGTTCAAGATGGAAAACTCTAAGAAAGGTTTGGTACCTATTCAAAGAGGAACACTTCTTAGTTCATCTCAGTGCCCCACCACAAAAGATGAACAAGAGAGAATGAAGAATGTCCCATACGCGTCAGCTATTGGGTCAATCATGTATGCAATGATATGCACTAGACTGGATGTGTCATGCGCTCTTAGCTTGCCCAGGAGATACCAGAATAACCCTGGAAACAGTCATTGGATTGCGGTTAAAAGTATATTGAAATACCTTAGGAGGACTAACGATATGTTTCTTATATACGGGTCTGGTGAAAAGGAACTCGCTATAAAAGGTTACGTAGATGCGAGTTTCCAAACTGATCGAGATGATTCTCGATCACAATCTGGTTATGTCTTCATGTTAAATGGAGGTGCGGTCTCTTGGAAGAGTTCAAATCAGGATGTTGTTGCATTATCCACTACAGAGTCAGAGTACATTGCCGCCTCATTGGCAGCTCAGGAAGCTGCATGAATGAAGAAATTCATCGACGACTTAGGAGTAGTCCCTTCCATTAAGGACCCTCTTGAGATCTTTTGTGACAACGAGGGTGCGATTGCTCAAATCAAGGAACCTCGTGCTCACCAAAAGACCCGTCACATTGAGCGAAGATTCAACTACATAAGGGATGAGGTTGAAAAGGAAAAGATATGTATTCACAAAGTTCACACAGATCTTAATATAGTGGATCCACTCACGAAGCTCTTACATGGTGCAAAACATCAAGGGCATGTTAGTGCATTAGGGCTTCGATATTCTAGTGATTAGTTGTGATCTGTTTTATGTATTGTAACGGAACGAAGTGGTTCAAACTCATTAATATAATTATGGTGTTAATTTATTAATCTTGAGTCAGGTTCCTTTTTTGCATATTTTATCCATGAATAAGTAATTATTCTAAATTCCGTAGTCGATCACATTTATGGGAGCAAGTGTGAGGTTTAGACTATTATGAACTTGGATTGGTATACATTCACGGGATGAATGTGGGGCAAGGTTGCAACCAAGGTTCATAGATATTTGTGGGATACAAATATTGGAAGACCCGCCCTCAAGATTTACTAAATGGAGCCTTTGTGGTTGATCACATGTAATCTTGAGTAAAGGCGAATATCATTGTATCCTCAGACCTGAGACACATATTGGGTTCGGATATTGACTAAGTAGTATGCCTTAATTCTTTCCTCGCTATTCTGAAATATGGTAGTTCATAAGAAAGAGCTCAGGTGTAATACAAAGTATATATCTAGGACGTATGTAGTCAAGATGGAATTCGTCCCTCTTATTCGTTGAGAGTCAGATATCTAAGGCCTGATAAAGTTAAATCTAGAAGAGAGTGATCACTCTGTATCTCTTGGATTTAACATGACATCTAGAAAGAAAGGATATAATGAAAATATTAACCTATTCATATTCGAGATGGGAACTCGAAAAGGATGATGTTATTGAATGGCACAAAGTCATAACATATTGGGGGTGATGGACGGTCGTTAGGTGGTATCCATCACTTGCATTAATTTCTTATGTTCTCGTGCAAGTGGGAGATTGAAGGTTTTTCGTATGCCCGAGAGACATATTTAATTAATGTGGCTAATATGTTATGATCCAAGTCGGGTCATACCCAATAACAAGCTTACCGATACCTTAAACATATTTAAGCTTAACGATTGGATCATTAAGTAAATACGCGACACTTGGATTTTAGAAAAATCGGTTTTCTGAAATATTATCACTTGAGATAAATTATTTGGATAATTTATATATAATTGTTTATAAGTTTAAATGATTATATTGTGTTATATTTTATAAAAGGTTTATAAAATGTGAAAGTAACATAACAATTACATGGTTTTATATATATATAACAAGTTTATATATATATAAATTAAAACATTGTTATTATATTAAAAGTGAGCAGATTTTGGGACTCCAAGGAGACAACCCATGCTTACTTTTGTTACTTTCAACATACACACTTCCTTAAGTGCAAGACCAAACTCTTCAACCAAGTAATTTTGACTCTCACATGCAACCACACATTCAAAATTGCAAAGAAAACTCTCCAAAACTGCAGCTGCTGGCCGTGGCCTGTTTAGAGGGAAAAGAGGGTCTTAATTTGGTTTTTCAAGCTCATTTCAAGTGTCACATAAATCCTAACCAAAAGCAAGGGTGTTGGGTTAATAGCTTGGGGTATTTCTCCTTGAGGTTTCATCATTTTGAAGCTCCATTCTTCATCATCTTGCTCATTTGAAAACAACCCTCAACTAGCTTGAGGATGTATATATCTTACTTCCTTGTTCTTATATGTAAGCATATGTTTCAAGACTTGATAACAATATGAAATTCATTTAAAATGGTTTAACATATAAACTTGGTTTTATAAACAATCATGCTTCCGCTTTCTTTAACTATCATGGAAATGGTTTTGTGATTATGTTGACATTAAGAACTTGTTGTTATGTTGAATTCCATCAAATACCTCGCAATGAAACCAATTAATATGAAACGTTTATAATTGATATGAACGGGTCATTTTAGTTAGTATCAGAGCGTTGGTCTTAGCGAACCAGGTCTTGTATTAGTGTGTCTAACGGGATATTGTTAGAATGCATTAGTAAGTCTGGACTTCGACCTTGTCTGCATGTCAAAAGTTTTGCTTATCATTTCTTGTCAGAAATTACCTGCTTATCATTATTAGTCTAGACACGTCTTACTGCATTGATTGCATGAATAGTGTATAGACAAAATTCATATCTTAGCATATCTATTACAGTAAACTTTGCCTGACATCTTCCGTAAATTCCTCTGTAACCAATGGAATTTTGGTATTATATATACATATGTAAGTTATGTATTGAAGAATACCAAACTATGTCCTATAATTTACTTCATATCAAAAATGATTTCCCTACTCTGTACGAGATGGATCCCGCTACTAGTTCGAGTTCCTCGGATTCTGACAGCTATTCCGATATGGATTTCAACCTGAGCTCCGAAAGCAGTGTAACCGGAATGGATCAACCAATTAGCCATCATCTATTCTGGATGAATTGGTGATGGGTTCATAGTCTACTTAATCAATGGAGACGAGAAGAAGGCGATCCCTTCCATCCACCAAATTTCCCTCTTGGCGAAGAACCTGAAGCACTTACCGGCGAACCCGTTCGAAACACCATTTTCACCCTCATTTCCAGAATAGCTCGCAACGATTACATAATATCTACAATTCTAAATCTTATTTATCCCCTTGTTCAAACCGCCAATCATCCCGGTGCAATAGAAGAAGTTAACGAGCTTCGCGCTCGAGTAGTGGCTTTGGAGAGTATAATGCACAACTTGCAGGCATCAGAGACACCACCAGCATCAGCTCCAGCAGCACCAATACCACCAACATCACACGTCTCAACATCACAATCTGTACCTCGAGCATCAACATCATACGCCCCATAGATACCAAGGAATACCAACAACAGTAACCGATGAAGTATTGACTCATAACTTCATTGGAGAAATATTATATGGCGATTATGTAATCTCTAAAGTTTTAGAGATTATTTATTCTAGTTCTAACCGTAAATCAGATGGGTAGAGGGATATGAATGATAGAGGGTAGAGTAGAAACCCTGACAAAGAATGATGCGTGACTTACAAGCTAGACTTGTTATACAAGCACCACCAGCAGTACCGCCATCATCACCAGCAGTATCACCAGCACCAGCAACACCTGTAGCACCACAAGCTCCATAACCACTGCAGATATCAACACCACAATCACCAATAGGTAAATTATAATAACGAGTTATGAAGTATTAACTCATCATTTCCAAAGAGTTTATATATATATTTTATATATATATGAATTTTGAAACCATAATATATCTTTTCGTACTATGCTATTACGTATGAATTTTAAAGGGTAGATACTACTCAGTAAATTCATATTACTAATATGCTATGTTGTACATCCTTCGTTAATGACTTAACAATCGTTAACTATAATCTCTGCTTCAGCTCAATAAATTCTATTTCATAATAACCCAAGTGTATTATTCAATTACATATTTGATTTTACACTTTCATTTCTGATGTACTTGAAACCTTCTAGAAAACATCATTCGTACCTTGTGAAGTTCACAAGAATTCCATGAGCACCAACATCCTTTACCGAGGAATGTCAATAAGAATAAATAATGAAGTATTGATTACATTATGAAATACTCCGCGAAGATTATGTAATCTCTAATGTTTTAGAGATTATTCATTTCTAGTTCTAGCCAAAAATCAAATGAGTTTAATATTATATTAACTCATTAAATCTGTATTACATCTGAAGAAAATATACATACATATAATTTCATAAAGACTGTAATAAAAATTATTTTGTACAAAATATTACTTGTGAAATTTTTAACGGGTACGTAATATTCGAGAAATATTTAGATTTCACATTAATACTTGCATTGTACATTCTTCAATTCTGATTCAACAATCATTTACTATCCTACTTACAACCACAGATATACGTATCCGTTCACTAAAGAGCCACCATTTTTATTCAAATTCAATTCCATATTCTGATTTTGACAGATCAGAATTCAAGTCAAGATATAACAGATAGCATCACTCTTAGATTCCTACATTTTTCAAAACCATACTTTGAATTCAAAACTGTACTAGAACATCACTTTTATTCATAAAACCCAAAAAAATATTTGTTTCATTGAAAATTCTAGATGATTTAATCTTAAACATCATATGTATATTGACGATTACAATCTGCGTTCAAACCCTTCATAATTCTTGAAGACACCTCAATTAATGAACAATTGAAAGAATGAACCAATCACACATTATCTACGAAAAGAAAGATTCATACATATAATTATGCACCTGGAAAACTCTCGGAACCTAAGTAAAAGTTTAACACGTAACTGTGCTAGATCCTTTGGCATTGTTATTACCAAAAATTCCTTTTCAAGGTATTCAATTTTATCACACTTCCAACAAGTCAACTTCGACTTTTCATTCGAATTAGCCTTATTATAACCTTGATACATACGTTTGTCTTTGTTACCGGGGAACCTTTTATATTCCACCACATTAACAGCAGTCGTACCAGCAACTTCATTGCTCTTTGACTTAAGTCTCTCCGAAAAATCATTATATTTATTTATTGAAACCCTATCATGTACTCATCTGCATCATGTAACGATAATTGCCATACCAAATACCAGAAAGCATAAATCATTATTCTCGAATTTCACAGCGTTTTTACGTCAACAATTATATATATATACATATATACATATATATATATATATATATATATATATATATATATATATATATATATATATATATATATATATATATATATATATATATATATATACACATACATATAACGTCTATCTCCTGGACTTATGTACTTCAATTCTGAATTTCTGAAAAGCACCCCAGTCTACAAATCAGTTCACTGAGTTTTGAAAAAGCTGATGAAGCAGCAAAAGCTGTAGAGGGTTTTAATGGTCAAAAGCTTAATGATAAAGAATGGAGTGTTGGCAAAGCTCAGAAAAAAAAAGTTTGGAACTGAAAAACGGATTGAGCAAACCATGAAGGAGGCTGTGGACAAATCAAAAGGACTAAACCTGTATTCAAAGAATCCAGATGTTTCACTATCTGATGAAATCTTTAGCGAATACCTTGCTCCTTATTTATTCTAAACCCTTGCGGACAAATTTCTTCATCATCCTCTGATCTTAGATATTTTAAAATTCTAAAATATCATCGTATCTTTCAGTATAAATATCTTCGATATTTCTGAAGATATCTTCATAACTATCCTTGCCCAAAATTATCTATCTCTTCTAGCTATCTGTGTTAAATCATAAAGGAAACTATGTAGTTTCTATCTTTCTGTAAAAAATTTGAGTTTAAATTATGAATGTTTTATGGAGAAGCGTTGGGAATTGAAGCATGAGTTAGTATAATATAACGACGCCTGGCTAACGTGGTTATATTACAGTAAGTCATGCTAAATTTCTAATGGAACGTGATGAGTCACAGATCATACCCTCAACATGTACCATGTTACATAACACTTTCATTCTAGTTAACCTCTAAACATATCAAGAACATATTTTCTTGATAGTTCTATCTTTTCCCGTGACTTCTGGTAATTTAACAAATCAGATCGTGCTATTACAATTTCTTTCTTAGAACATTAGTTATGTTCATTCCGAATTTCATACCTACGAATTCTGGACCATTACTTGCTTTACTTAAAGTCGAGAAGAGAAAACAAATGCATGGAGCTCCAAAATATAAGGGAAAATATAAGCAAGACAACAACAAAGAAAATTACAAACCGTGTATATCAATACGTATAGCAACGTAAATGAAACACCCCATTCATATCGATTATAAACATTTCATATTAATTGGTTTCATTGCGAGGTTTTGACCTCTATATGAGATGTTTTTCAAAGACTGCATTCATTTTTAAACCAAACCATAACCTTTATTTATTCGATAAAGGTTTAAATGACATAATATAGATTATCAATCAATGATAATATACAAATACATGTTTTCACATGACCATTACATAATGGCTAAATATATGTTACAACAAAAGGTAACTCTGAATGCAGTTTTAACAATATTATACAAGCATGCTGACTCCAAATCTTGTCTTTTAAATAGCATGCAACAACGGAAGTCTTTAATAATCACCTGAGAATAAACATGCTTAAAATGTAAACAAAAATGTTGATGAGTTATAGGTTTAACCTATATATCAAATTGTAATAATAGACCACAAGATTTCATTTTTCATAAATTGCATACAGGCTTAAAGCAATATGTATAAAATCTTTCGTATGATGAACACCTGGTAACCGACATTAACAAAATGCATATAAAATATCCCCCGCATACCGGCACTTCGCAATCAGTATTCCACATACCAGCAATCGCAATCATTATATATATAAATTGAAGTATTAAAGCAGTTCATATCTCTGACTGGGGCGTGTCAAAGCCCATAGATCTATCTTTAGAATTCGAGTCAATTAGGGGCCATTTCCCTAATTCTTAGGTTACCAAGTTAAAGGGACGATATTCGGTATAGTAATCCAATCATAGAATGTAGTTCAAGTAATTGTGTCTAATTTGTAAAACATTTACAAAGCTACATGTATTCTCATCCCAAAAATATTAGATAGTAAAAATGGGACTATAACTCACTTTCACAGATTTTCAATTCGTCGAAAATCAGACTTGGCCACGGATCGATTCACGAACCTATAACAAATATATACATATATATCAAAGTATGATAGAAATACATTCACATCATATTTTTATTTACGTGTTGATGATTTAAGTTGTCAAGTTAGCAGTCCAACGTTAGTAGTCCATTGTTAGCAGTCCAATGTTAGTAGTCCATATATATAGTCCAATATATCACCCTGGAATAATCAAGACGTATTGTATACGTATTGTACAAGACTCAATCGTGACCCAAAGTACAACTATTGTCTTAGAATTAATCTAGACGTATTGTGTACATGGTGTCTTTCGATTTATCCGATGTATTGTATGACTATTGTCTTAATTAATCAAGATTATATTATATTATCTCGGACTTAACCAAGACTAGTATATTACATGGAAATAGTCATGACATGTTTAAATACATGTATAATACAGGAAAAGTTAGCTAGGATACGGTTAGTATAGATTTTATCAAAATAATTCCGTAGCCATTTTAGGCTATTTCTAACTAATATTGTTTTGCCCATAACTTCTTCGTTATAAATCGGTTTTGAGTGAATCAAATTGCTATGATTTTGTAATGAACTCTATTTTCTAAAACTAAACTGAAAAAAAGGTGGTTTATAGTCGGAGTTACAGGTTACAAGTCTATTTATAAAGAGGTATTCATATCTGTCGAAAGAACGACACCTTGATGACCATTTTGAAAAGAAAAAAAAAACATGCTTCTACTTTGAGTTTAACCACCATTTTTAGATATATTATCATGTTCATATGAAATATCATTTTCCTAGAGAACAAACTTTAAATTCAAAGTTTAAGATACTTTTTAATTATCCAACCCAAAACAGCCCCCGGTTTTACTACGACGGCGTATATCCAGTTTTACGGTGTTCTTCGTGTTTTCAAGTTTTAAATCCTTATGTTAGCATATCATATAGATATATTACATGTGTGAAGTTGTTTTTAAACTCAAGTTAGAAGGATTAACTTTGTTTGCGAACAAGTTTAGAATTAACTAAACTATGTTCTAGTGATTACAAGTTATATTCTTCGAATAAGATAGTTATATAAGTATGAATCGAACGATGTTATGAACATTGTTACTACCTCAATTATAGTAGGTAAACCTACTAGAAATGATGAGAATTAATCTTGAGCTTCAAAGGATCTTTGATGGCTTGGAAGTTCTTGAAGTAGAATCATGGTACGAAAACAAGTTCAAGTAAGATTACTACTTGATTAAAGATAGTTATGTTTATAGAATTTAATAAAAGCTTAAATATAAGTATTACCTTGATTTAGAATGAACACCTACTGATATAAATAAAGATTTCTTGATGTTAGATGATCACTTGAAATGGATTTGCAAGATTGAAAGTAATCTAGCAAACTTGAAAGGATTTTTGAAGTGTTCTTGAAGTGTTCTTCCTATGATAATTAATGCTTGATTCTTGAAGTAGTTTTTGATGAAGATGATGATTAGTTTACTGGAAATTTCGTTCTTGAGGGTGTGTGTGTGTGTATTTTGAGAGAGAATTAGAAAGAAAATGGAAATGAAATGAAGTGAATGGTGAGTGGTGAGTGGGGTTAAAAGGAGTTCTTGTTTTGTTTTCTTGCTCATAAGTCATGCTAGTTGTCTAATGGTTGGTTCCACATGTTTGTTGACTCATTAAGGGCTGCTAAGAGCTAATCATTTAAGTGTATATACCAATAGTATATACATCTAGAAGCTGGGTATTATATGGGTGAAAATACCGTATGAATACGAGTAAAATTCTTGATGAAATCGAATGGGAATACAATTATAACTATCTTTGTTAAGTATAAGTATTTTGATATATGTCTTTAAGTCTTTCAAATGTGTATTAATATATCTTAATACAATACATATATATTCATTTTAATTAAGTCGTTATTTCATCGTTAATCGTTACATGTATATATTGTTTCGAAACCCTTAAGTTAGTAGTCTCGTTTTATGTATATAGTTCATTGTTAATACACTTAATAATATACTTAATTATCATTTTATCATGTTAAAATATATATATATATATATATATATATATATATATATATATATATATATATATATATATATATATATATATATATATATATATATGTCCATATATATATATCATCATGTCATTTTTACAAGTTTTAACGTTCGTGAATCGTCGGACAAACTGGGTGGTCAAACGTTTATATAAAATCCGTTTCAATTAGTCAAGTCTTAACAAGTTTGATTGCTTAACATGTTGGAAACATTTATTCATGTAAATATTAATCTCATATAATATATTCATAGAAAAATTCGGGTCGTTTGCGTCTTTAAATCATCTTTTCGTTATTTACTAAAATATATTTAATAATACTATTTAAAATCTTTATTACAAGAAAAATAAATATAATCAAATCGTTATATATTTAAGTTAATGTTATATTTTATCACATTATAAAATATATATAATATCATTTAGGAATATATAAATTTGTACGTCTTATGATATATATATATATATATAATTGAAATCTTTATTTAACGATATAACCTTCAGTTTTTCAAAACTAATAATTTTCAAGGTTCATTATATATATTTTAAAATCGTTTAAATAATATAAATTATTATATTACATAACGTTTATATTTTAAAACTTATAATTCATTTATGCACTTACGTTTATTTTTATCATCTCATAGGATCAAATTAACTTATTTAAATATCCATCGAATCAATAAACGAGTGCTACTATTGTTTACTAAATAAATTTAAAATCTTATATATTCAATATATATATATATATATATATATATATATATATATATATATATATATATATATAAACACGTTTTAAATAACATATTTTATTTTATAGTAAGTTATTTATATAATTAATTCTAACAATTAATATTTCAACTTATTATATATACATTTACATGTACTTACATATATATTTATTTACAAATAGTGGTTCGTGAATCGTCGAGAATAGTCGCAGGTTACATGAACACAGTTCCAAATTTTTTTGAATTTCAACTTAACAGACTTTGCTTATCGTGTCGAAAACATTAATTCATTTAAAGATTAGGTTTAAATTTGGTCGGAAATTTCCGGGTCGTCACAGTACCTACCCGTTAAAGAAATCTCGTTCCGAAATTTGGTTAAGGAAAGTTGATATCGAAAACCAGAATATTCTCGTATCAAGGAATATGATATAACTTGAATTCTCATCATGAATTCGATTCTTCATAAAAATCATCATTAAAAGAAATATAATAAAATACATTAATGGAGTATTTTAAATACCTTGAATGAGTCGAGTGTCATTTTATGATAAGTATGAGTTCAATAAATATAGAGTTTTTCACCATTGTAAAAAATATTGATAGAACAATTCGATTACGCGAAGAGTATGAGTGAAGCTATCGTAAAAAAGTGAAATGAAGAAAATAAAGATTTGTCTTAACTTTGGACATAGTCATGGTTGGTTTCCGGATTTCATGGAATGTAAAGAAAATCTTCATAATCTATAAAAGATCCGATTCTTCAAAATTTTAGGAAATTAGGATCCTCTTTAATTAAATGCGGTAATCTGTCTCGATTTCTATGTCTGATATTTTGCTATAAATTAACCTCTTTCGTTCCATTATTTTCATCATTCCTATACTTTCTTCCTCAATTCATACTTCCAAAGATTGCGAAAATGCTTAATCCAGTTCTAATCCTTGATATTTTCCTGGTTATCGTATCTGTCATTCTTCTTTTTCATCTTTCACCTGAGGAATTTGTTTACTTCTACTATTACTTTAGGGTAATAGTGTTTTTAATTCTCTCGTGTCTTTATATTGCTATACTCATTGATATACACGGTTTGTAATTTCTGTTTTGTCATCGTGCTTAAATTTTCCCTTATATTTCGGAGTTCCATGCCTTTGTTTCTTTCTCGACTTTAAGTAAAGCAATTAAGACGTTTCAGATTCGTAGTTTAAACCTCTGAATTTCGAATGAACATGACTAATGTTCCAAGAAAGAAGTTGTAATAGCACAATCTGATTTGTTAAATTACCAGAAGCCACGGGAAAAGATAGAACTATCAAGAAAATATTTTTTTGATATGTTTAGAGCTTAAGCAGAATGAAAGAGTCGTGTAGTATGGTATGTGATGAATTTAAGATCTGTGAATCATCACGTTCCATTAGAAATTTAGTATGACTTACTGTAATATAATCACATTGGCCAGACGTCATTATATTTTATTAACTCATGCTTCAATTCCTAACATTTCTCCAGAATACATTCATAATTTTAAACTCGAATTTTACAGGAATAAAGAAACTCAAACAGTTTCCTTTATGATGTAACACAGATAGCACGAAGAGATAAATAATCTCGGACAAGAATAGTTAAGAAAATATCTTCAGAAATATCGAAGATATTTATAATGAAAGATACGATGATATTTTAGAATTTTAAAATATCTAAGATCAGAGGATGATGAAGAAATTTGTTCGCAAAGGTTTAGAATAAGTAAGGAGCAAGGTACTCGTGGAAGATTTCATTAGATACTGGAACATCTGGATTACAGGTTTATTTCTTGTGATTTGTCCACAGCCTCCTTCATGGTTTGCTCAATCCGTTTTTCAGTATCAAATTTTTCTCTTTTTCTGAGCTTTTTCAATACACTATTCTTTATCGTCAAACTTTTGATTGTTAAGGTCGTTTACAGTTTTTGCTGCTTCATCAGCTTTTTCAAAACTCCGAGAATTGATTCGCGGACTAGGGGGCTTTTCAGAAATTCAAAATTTAAGTACATAAGTCCAGGAGATAGACGTTATAGGTATATATATATATAACTATTGATGCTGCGAGATTTGAAAATAATGATGCTTCCCAGTATTTGGTATGGCAATTATAGTTAAAAGACGTTGATGAGTACATAATAGGGTTTCAATGAATGAATATAGTGATTTTTCGGAGAGACTTATGCCATAGAGTAATGAAGCTGATGGTACGTTAACTGTTAATATGCTGGAATATAAAAGGTTCCCCGGTAACAAGGGCAAACGTATATATCCAGGTTATGATAAGGCTAATCCAAATAAAAAGTCAAAGTTGACTTGCTGGAAATGTGATAAAATTGAGTACTTTCAAATGAAATTGCAAGGTTATTTTGGTAATAACAATGCCAAAGGATCTAGCACCGATACGTGTTAAACTGTTACTTAGTTTCTGAGAGTTTTCCAAGCGCATAACTATATGCATAAATCTTTCTTTTCGTAGAAAATGTGTGGTTGGTTCATCCTCTCGATTGTTCATTAGTTGAGGTGTTTTCAAGAATTTTGAAGGGTTTGAAAGCAAATTGTCATCGTTGATATACATTTGATGTTTAAGATGAATCTGTTGTGAATCTTGAATGATACGATTATTTTTCTGAGTTTATGAATAAAAGTGATGTCCTAGTACAGTTTTGAATTCAAAGTATGGTTTTGAAAGATGTAGGAATCTAAGAGTGATGTCATCGGTTAAAGTTTTAACTTGGATTATGATATGTCAAAATCAAAATATGTAATTGAATTTGTATGATTTCACTTTGGTGAACGGATACGTATATCTATGAATTTGAGTAGTATAGTTAATGAATGTTGAATCAGAATCAAGGAATGTACAGTGTAACGCATTAATGTGAAATCAAAATATTTCTCTGGTATTACCTACCCGTTAAAATATTCTCATCATTAATAGTTTGTACAAAAGAATTTTGATGTATAACGATACGTAGAATGAAGATAAATGATATAGAACGATATGTAGAACTATATGTTGATCGAAGATTATGCTCGAGGTATAGATTGTGATATTGAGGTGTGTGATGCAGAGGTTGTTGTTGGTTGTACTGGTGCTGGTGGTACTGGTGATGCCTGTGATGCCTGCAAGCTGTGCATCATACTTTCCAAAGCTACTACTAGAGCACGAAGCTCGTTGACTTCTTCTATTACTCCGGGATGATTGGCGGTCTGAACGAGTAGATGAATAAGGTTTAGAATTGTAGATATTATGTAGTCGTTGCGAGCTATCCTGGCAATGAGAGTGAAAATGGTGTTTCAGACTGGTTCGCCGGTAAGTGCTTCAGGTTCTTCGCCAAGAGGGAAATTCGGTGGATGGAAGGGATCGCCTTCTTCTTGTCTCCATTGATTTAGTCGACTACGAACCTATCCCTAATTCATCCAGAATTGATGATGGCTAATTGGTTGATCCATTCCAGTTATACTGCTTTCGGATCTCAGGTAGAAGTCCATATCGGAATAGCTGTCGGAATCCGAGGAACTCGAACTAGTTGTAGGATTCATCTCGTACAGAGCAGGGAAATGATTTTTGATACGAAATAGATTATAGGACTTAGATTGGTATTTTTCAATACATAATTTACATATGTATATATAACAACCAAATCCCATAAGTAACGGAGGAATTTACGGAAAACGTCAGGCAAATTTACAGTAACAGATATGGTAAGATATGAATTTGTCTATACACTATCTATGCAATAATTGCATTAGACTAAAATGATAAGCAGGTTATTTTCGATAAAAAATGATAAGCAAAACTTTTGACATGCAGACACGGTCGAAGTCCAGACTCACTAATGCATCATAACAACTATCAGTTAGACACACTAATGCAAAACCTGGTTCGCTAAGACCAACGCTCTGATACCAATTGAAACGCCCCATTCATATCGATTATAAACGTTTCATATTAATTGGTTTCATTGCGAGGTTTTGACCTCTATATGAGACATTTTTCAAAGACTGCATTCATTTTTAAAACAAACCATAACCATTATTTATTTGATAAAGGTTTAAACGACATAATATAGATTATCAATCAATGATAATCTACAAATACACGTTTTCACACGACCATTACATAATGGCAAAATATATGTTACAACAAAAGGTAACTCCGAATGCAGTTTTAAACAATATTATACAAGCATGCTGACTCCAAATCTTGCCTTTTAAATAGCATGCAACAGCGGAAGTCTTTAATAATCACCTGAGAATAAACATGCTTAAAATATCAACAAAAATGTTGGTGAGTTATAGGTTTAACCTATATAGCAAATTGTAATAATATACCACAAGATTTCATTTTTCATAAATAGCATACAGGCATAAAGCAATGCGTATAAAATCATTCGTATGATGAACACCTGGTAACCGACATTAACAAAATACATATAGAATATCCCCCGCATACCGGCACTTCGCAATCAGTATGCCATATACCGGCAATCGCAATCAGTATATACATAAATCGAAGTATTAAATCAGTTCATATCTTTGACTGGGGTGTGTAAAAGCCCATAGATCTATCTTTAGAATTCACGTCAATTAGGGGTCATTTCCCTAATTCTTAGGTTACCAAGTAAAAGGGGCGATATTCGGTATAGTAATCCAATCATAGAATATAGTTCAAGTACTTGTGTCTATTTTGTAAAATGTTTACAAAGCTGCATGTATTCTCATCCCAAAAATATTAGATAGTAAAAATGGGACTATAACTCACTTTCACAGATTTTCAATTCGTCAAAAATCAGACTTGGCCACGGATCGATTCACGAACCTTTAACAAATATATACATATATATCAAAGTATGATAGAAATACATTCACATCATATTTTTATATACGTGTTGATGATTTAAGTTGTCAAGTTAGCAGTCCAACGTTAGTAGTCCATTGTTAGCAGTCCAATGTTAGTAGTCCATATATATAGTCCAATATATCACCCTGGAATAATCAAGACGTATTGTATTCATATTGTACAAGACTCAATCATGACCCATGGTACAACTATTGTCTTAGAATTAATCTAGATATATTGTGTACATGGTGTCTTTCGATTTATCCGACGTATTGTATAACTATTGTCTTAATTAATCAAGATTATATTATATTGTCTCGGACTTAACCAAGACTAGTATATTACAAGGAAATAGTCATGACATGTTTAAATACATGTATAATATAGGAAAAGTTAGCTAGGATATGGTTAGTATAGATTTTATCAAAATAATCCCGTAGCCATTTTAGGCTATTTCTAACCAATATTGTTTTGCCCATAACTTCTTCGTTATAAATCGGTTTTAAGTGAATAAAATTGCTATGGTTTTGTAATAAACTCTATTTTCTAACACTAAACTGAAAAAGTAGTGGTTTATAGTCGGAGTTACAGGTTACAAGTCTATTTATAAAGAGGTAGTCATATCTGTCGAAAGAATGACACATTGATGGCCATTTTGAAAAGAAAAAAAAAACATGCTTCTACTTTGAGTTTAACCACCATTTTTAGATACATTATCATGTTCATATGAAATATCATTTTCCCTGAGAACAAACTTTAAATTCAAAGTTTAAGATGGTTTTTAATTATTCAACCCAAAACAGCCCCCGGTTTTACTACGACGGCGTATGTCCAGTTTTACGGTGTTCTTCGTGTTTTCAAGTTTTAAATCCTTATGTTAGCATATCATATAGATATAGTACATGTGTGAAGTTGTTTTTAAAGTCAAGTTAGAAGGATTAACTTTGTTTGCGAACAAGTTTAGAATTAACTAAACTATGTTCTAGTGATTACAAGTTATATTCTTCGAATAAGATAGTTATATAAGTATGAATCGAACGATGGTAGGTAAACCTACTGAAAATGATGAGAATTAATCTTGAGCTTCAAAGGATCTTTGATGGCTTGGAAGTTCTTGAAGTAGAATCATGGTACGAAAACAAGTTCAAGTAAGATTACTACTTAATTAAAGATAGTTATGTTTATAGAATTTAATCAAACCTTAAATATAAGTATTACCTTGATTTAGAATCAACACCTACTGATATAAATAAAGATTTAGTGATTTTGGATGATCACTTGAAATGGATTTGTGTGACGACTCGGGAATTTTCGACCAAATTTAAACTTTATTATTATATGATCTCGACACGATAAGCAAAGTTAGTAAAGTTAAGTCTCAAAATTTTTGAACTGTTTAAATAGAATCATTTACCATGTGACTAATTCCGACGATTCACGAATCTTTACATTGTAAAAGTGTATACATAAATGACTTCGAAAATAATTTGTCAATATTAACAAATTAGTAAATGTTATATTTTAGGATTATTGTTTTAATATATATATATAATTAATATAATTATTTACTTGGTATTTGAAACATAATTAATTATATAATAGTGGAAAAATACATATATACATAATTGGTGATTTGTATATTATAATATATAAAATATATAGATATTAAATATTCAAAATATGTTGTTATATACATCATGTAATATAACAAGATTAATAAATTGTAATAATAATATATGTAATTACAAGTTAAAAATATAGTTATTATACTATGATTACTTTCGCTAATATTAAAATCTGTATTATTCATATTATTATATAAAAATGGAAACACGTAACTTATTATATCTTCATTATTATTAAAATATATAATACTCATTATTATATTATATAGTTATAGTACATAATCTATAAATTGTAATACTAATATATTAATTATAATTATTATAACAATATTGTTATTACTTTTAATAATAGTATTAATACTTGTATTATTAATATTAATATTTTTAGAAATATATATGAAATTTGATATAAATAATTATTATTACTAATAACATTATTAATATTAATTAGTATTATTATCATAATTATCATTATAATATTATAAATTTCACTAAAATTATTGTTATTGAGATTTATTAATGTTATTACTCTTATTATTATTATTATTAGTATTTTGATTACTATTAATATAAATATAATTATTAATTATTAAAAACCTTTTATATAAAAATCGTAAATCAGGATTTGGAGTCAGGATCTGTTTTACGTTCATTTCAATCATCAATTAAGTTTGGATTCTTGTCTAAGATTGATAACAATCATCAACAGTAAACGTACGAATTTTGATAGCCATTCCTTTCCCCTTTTATTTTATTTATTTATTTATGTTACTGATAATGAAATTGTCGACTCAATTTGCTATAAAACAAGTAAATTATTCAGAATTATTACCACATTCCATCAATTGCACATCCTCCATATCAATTATCACTTACACCCGTTTAATTTGATTTAATTTTTAAACAGAAAAGAATATTGAAGCCAGTCGACCCTGTTCTTGTTTTATTTTTCTCAAAACCCCGATTTTGAAATCAACTTCAAAATGTAATAATGCCATTGTGTTAGGAATCTTTCGTTTAATCTTTCTGCAAAATATCAGATTTCAATTCGTTTTATTGAGTAAGAATTTTGAAGTCAAACATTAATTTTAAAAAGTCAAACTGTCTGTTTTTAGCGAAATTCGAGATTGTTTTCATGCTTTAAGTTAAATTGAGGTTACAGATAGTTTCTAAGAGGAATTTGAAACGTATTTCGTGTTGTGATCGTGGCCTATAACGACCTCTAAATTCAAAATTGATTTTTGAGTTCATACGTATTTAATTTTCTGTTACTGCTCTTTTTGTATTATTTTTTTTTGTTTTAAAACAATTTAATCATATAATGAATGTTTCTGTCTCATTTGGGGAATCCATAAACCATTACATTTAATGTGTTTGCTTTGATTCGATCTCTGGTCGATTCAGTTGGGGTGAAGAAGAAGATGAAACAGAAAAATTGGGTTAAATAAATTAATAAAGGAATAAAAGCAGATATATAGGTTAGCTCAGTTGGTATGGGGTGGTGACGGGTATGCAAGGGATTCGAGTTCGAGTCTGATGCCTGCCATTATTTTTTTGATGAAACTTTATGAGGTAGTTTTTTTATTATTATTATTATTATTATTATTATTATTATTATTATTATTATTATTATTATTATTATTATTATTATTATTATTATTATTATTATTATTATTATTATTATTATTATTATTATTATTATTATTATTATTATTATTATTATTATTATTATTATTATTATTATTATTATTATTATTATTATTATTATTATTATTATTATTATTATTATTATTATTATTAGTGTTATTATTATTATTGTTATCATTAAAGTTATAAACATTATTATTATTATCACATGTATAAGTATTATAATTATTATCATTATTATTATTATTATAAGTATTAGTCATATTATTATTAGTAGTAACCTTATCATTTTAGCATTATTACCATTATTATGATTATGATTATTATCATTATTAGTATTATGAAAGTAATAAGAATTTATTATTATCATTAGAATTTGTATTATTATTAGTATTATTATTAACATAACTACTATTATTATTATTACCATTATCATTTTTGTTATTAGTGTTAACTTTATTATTAAAGTTATTATTATAAAAAAAGTCAGTATTATCAAAACTAGCATTTTTCTTTATAAATAAATATTTTGTACACAAAAATATACTTATTACGTATATTATAATCATATTAAAATTTCATATAGATATATATCAAACATTTTTAACATTTTTTTATATAAATACTTACACATAACAAACTATTGATTTTTAAATATAATACGGAATATATATATATATATATATATATATATATATATATATATATATATATATATATATATATATATATATATATATATATATATATATAGACATGATAATATAACTAAATGTATAGATATTAATCATTTTAAAAATATATACGAAATAAATATATATATAACATATAATCTAAGATGTAATATAAGTAAACGTTTTTAAGTGGAATTTAGTATAAACTCTATATAACTACAAATATATAAATAATATATATATTAATAAATGAATGAATGTAATTTCCATTATATTTATTAATAGATATACGAATGATATAGGTTCGTGAATCCGAGTCCAACTCTACACTTGTTCAATGTCGTCATATGTATTTTTACTACAAAATACAATATTGTGAGTTCATTCGATTCCCTTTTTACATATATTTTTGGGCTGAGAATACATGCGCTGTTTTATAAATGTTTTACGAAATGGACACAAGTACTAAACTTAATTCTATACAGGTTAGAATCACAAATATTCTCCTAGCTTGGTAACATTAATCTTTTGGTTTATGAACTGGTAGGCGCGAATCCTATTGATAGATCTATTGGGTTTGACAACCCCATCCGGGCTAGTCGCGCTAGCATTTAATGGGTGTTTAGTACTTCGAGGTTAACGAAACGCACTTGATTCGGTGCAGATATTATTATACATCAGGGGTATTCATCATTATTATTGTTAAGGCTTGTTACCAGGTGCCCATGGTTGTAGAATGTTTTTATTACACTGCGGTGTAAGGATATTTATGAAAAATGGAATCTTGTGGTCTATTACTATTACTGAAATCATTAATTATGATAAATCTATGAACTCACCAACCTTTTGGTTGACACTTTTAAGCATGTTTATTCTCAGGTATGAAAGAAATCTTCCGCTGTGCATTTGCTCATTTTAAAGATATTACATGGAGCCGTTCATGGCATATAGAGGTCTGTACCTCGCAATGGGACCAGCTGTTGAAGACTTCGTCCAGGTGGATTAGGACGGGTCACTACAATTTGCAAGATTGAAAGTAATCTAGCAAACTTGAAAGGATTTTCGAAGTGTTCTTGAAGTGTTCTTCCTATGATAATTTTGCTTCTTGAAGTAGTTTTTGATGAAGATGATTATTAGTTTACTGGAAATTTCGTTCTTGAGGGTGTGTGTCTGTTTTTAGAGAGAATTAGAAAGAAAATAGAAATGAAATGAAGTGAATGGTGAGTGGTGAGTGGGGTTAAAAGGAGTTCTTGTTTTGTTTTCTTGCTCATAAGTCATGCTAGTTATCTAATGGTTGGTTCCACATGTTTGTTGACTCATTAAGGGCTGCTAAGAGCTAATCATTTAAGTGTATATACCAATAGTATATACATCTAGAAGCTGGGTATTATACGGGTGAAAATACCGTATGAATACGAGTAAAATTCTTGATGAAAACGAATGGGAATACAATTATAACTATCTTTGTTAAGTATAAGTATTTTGATATATGTCTTTAAGTCTTTAAAATGTGTATTAATACATCTTAATACAATATATACATATATATATATATATATATATATATATATATATATATATATATATATATATATATATATGTATATATATATATACATTTTAATTAAGTCGTTATTTCATCGTTAATCGTTACATGTATATATTGTTTCGAAACCCTTAAGTTAGTAGTCTCGTTTTATGTATATAGTTCATTGTTAATACACTTAATGATATACTTAATTATCATTTTATCATGTTAAATATATATATATATATATATATATATATATATATATATATATATATATATATATATATATATATATATATATATATATATATATATATATATATATATATATATATATATATATATATATATATATATGTCCATATATATATCATCATGTTGTTTTTACAAGTTTTAACGTTCGTGAATCGTCGGACAAACTGGGTGGTCAAACGTTTACATAAAATCCATTTCAATTAGTCAAGTCTTAACAAGTTTGATTGCTTAACATGTTGGAAACATTTATTCATGTAAATATTAATCTCATATAATATATTCATAGAAAAATTCGGGTCGTTTGCGTCTTTAAATCATCTTTTCGTTATTTACTAAATTATATTTAATAATACTATTTAAAATCTTTATTACAAGAGAAAAAAATATAATCAAATCGTTATATATTTTAAGTTAATATTATATTTTATCACGTTATAAAATATATATAATATCATTTAGGAATATATAAATTTGTACGTCTTATGATATATATATATATATATATATATATATATATATATATATATATATATATATATATATATATATATATATATATATATATATATATATATATATATATATATATATATATATATATATATATATAATTGAAATCTTTATTTAACGATATAACCTTCGGTTTTTCAAAACTAATTATTTTCAAGGTTCATTATATATATTTTAAAATCGTTTAAATAATAGAAATTATTATATCACATAACGTTTACATTTTAAAACTTATAATTCATTTATGCACTTACGTTTATTTTTAACATCTCATAGGTTCAAATTAACTTATTTAAATATCCATCGAATCAATAAACGAGTGCTACTATTGTTTACTAAATAAATTTAAAGCCTTATATATTCAATATATATATAAACACGTTTTAAATAACACATTTTATTTTATCGTAAGTTATTTATATAATTAATTCTAACAATTAATATTTCAACTTATTATATATACATTTACATGTACTTACATATATATTTATTTACAAATAGTGGTTCGTGAATCATCGGGAATAGTCGCAGGTTACATGAACACAGTTCCAAATTTTTTTGAATTTCAACTTAACAGACTTTGCTTATCGTGTCGGAAACATTAATTCATTTAAAGATTAGGTTTAAATTTGGTCGGAAATTTCCGGGTCATCACAGTAAAGACACGGGAGAATTAAAAACACTATAACCCCAAGGTAATAGTAGAAGTAAACAGATTCCTCCGGTGGTAGATAAAAAAGAAGAATGACAGATATGATAGCCATGAAAATATCAAGGATTAGAACTCGATTTAGCATTCTCAAAATCTTTTGAGAAGTATGAAATGAGGAAGAAAATATAGGAGTGGTGAAAATAATGGAACGGAAGAGGTTAATTTATAGCAAAATATCAGGCATAACAATCGAGGCCGATGATCGCATTTAATTAAAGAGGATCATAATTTCCTTAATTACTGAAAAATCAAAGCTTATATAGATTACGAAGATTTTCTTTAAGTCCCTTGAATCCCGGAAATCAGTCGTGACTACGTCAAAAGTTAAGACGAATCTCTATTTCTTCTGATAATGCTGAAAACGAACATATATTTCATAGCATTATCTTTCCAGAAAGACAAGCTTTTAGTTGCAATTGTTCTATTTACAAGTGATATTCGTTTAAATAATAAAAGGTGAAGACAAAAGACAGAATTGACGATTTGAAGACGTAAATGACCAAAAAGCTCAAAAGTACAAGATACAATCCAAGTGGTTCAATTTATTGATAAATAACGTCTAAAAATGACAAGAGTACAAGCCGCGAAACGTAAAGTACAAGATATCTAAGAATATGAAAAGGCGTTCGAAAACCCGGAACCGAGACATGAACCAAGTATCAACGTACGACTCAATGGAGCTAAAATTACAAGTCAACTATGCACAAGAATATAATATAATATATAACTAATAATTTATATATTATATTATATAAATATTCAGCAGCCCACGTTTTTAATCCTATATGAGCTATAATCAGGAGCTCCGCGATCGCGGAGCCCCAACACACAAAAATTACGTGATCGCGGAGCAGCCGGGGACAGAAATCCCTATAAAAGCAGCCTTCTTCTGCCCGATGAACGACACCATTCAGTCTCTTTCTCCCTCAATATATATATAATTAATATTTATATTTTATAATTATAATCTTAATTTAAGTTCAATAATAATAAGGTTATTGTAACGAATGTTTTAAGGTTTTTAAGTCGAAATTCTGTCCGTGTAACACTACACGATTTATAATCATTGTAAGTTATGTTCAACCTTTTTAAATTAATTTCTCATAACTAAGTTATTATTATGCTTATTTAAGTCTAAGTAATCGTGATGTTG
Organism: Rutidosis leptorrhynchoides; assembly: GCF_046630445.1. NCBI lineage: Eukaryota > Viridiplantae > Streptophyta > Magnoliopsida > Asterales > Asteraceae > Rutidosis > Rutidosis leptorrhynchoides. The sequence goes on along the minus strand of NC_092336.1, from coordinate 454,754,516 downwards.
GACTAAATATTAAGACGGGGTTATTGGACTTTGGACCATAATTAGGGTTTGGACAAAAGACCGACACTTGTGGACACTGGACTATTGACTATTGACTATTAATGGACTTTATATTTGTTTAACTGAATGATAGTTCGTTAATTTAATATAGAGATTTACAATTTGACGTACCTATAAATAACCACATACGCCTTATTGGACATTTTGTGCGGGATATTTATATATACTAATAATTGTCCATTTGACTGGACACGGATATGGATTAATAATCAATGGACTTATTGAAACAGGGGTGGATTACATACAGTGATAACTGGTGTAAATGTTAACATAGTATTAAAACCTTGGACTACATACAGTCGATATCCTGGTGTAGTTATTAATAAAGTATTAAGACCTTGTTACAGTTTGGATCCCTAATTAGTTGGAATATTTGACTTCGGGTATAAGGGTAATTTGACGAGGACACTCGCACTTTATAATTATGACTGATGGACTATTATGGACAAAAACCAGATAGACATATCAAATAATTCAGGACAAAGGACAATTAACCCAGGGTAATAAATTAAAATAAAAACGTCAAACATCATGATTACGGAAGTTTAAATAAGCATAATACTTTTATTTCATATTCTATCGCAATTTTATTTATCGTCATTTATTTATCGAACTTTAATTATTTTCATTTATCTTTACGCTAAAACTTAAAAATTGACAAACCGGTTATTAAACGGTAAAAACCCCCTTATAATAATAATAATAATAATAATAATAATAATAATAATACTTATATATATATATATATATATATATATATATATATATATATATATATATATATATATATATATATATATATATATATATATATATATATATATTGTTTACAAAAATATATAGTACGTTTTCAATCTGTAACTGTATCCTTGTGGAACGAACCGGACTTACTAAAAACTACACTACTCTACGATTAGGTACATTGCCTATAAGTGTGTAGCAAAGTTTAGGTATATTCTTTCTATAAATAAATAAATAACTTGTGTAAATTGTAGCGTAATTAATAGTATTTTCTATTAATATTAATAGAATATTATATATATTATTATACCTCCTCTAGAACTCATCAAGTATTTTTGGCGCCGCTGCCGGGGAAAGCCGTAAGCGGAACGCTATATTTCTATTTTTGTGTAAAAATATTTTATTTTTATTTTTAATTTTGTAAAAATATATTGTTTTTGTAATAAGTGTTAAAAATATAAAACATTATATATATATATATATACATATATATATATATATATATATATATATATATATATATATTTAAGATTTTTATTTATAAAATTAATAAGTATTTTATTTTAAGTTTTTAAAATATAAATTTATTTTTATTTTATTTCAATTTGTTATCTTTTATTTTATAAAACTAAAAATCAAATAAAAATTAAAATTCGAACTGGGTCAGATAATATTCGAAGCCCAAATCAAATTTAAATAAAATTTGAACTAGGCCGAACCTGTTTAAGCCCAGTTTTAATCCGGTACTATTGAACTCCACGATAGCGGAGCTGCGAAGGTAGAAAACACCGTAATCGCTTAGCCGCTCTGACAGACTAATCCAAGCATCATTAATTACATAATTAGGGTTTAATTTTTAATTATTATTATTTAAAACCTAATTAGGGTTTATATTTAATATTTAGTTTTAGTTTTTAATTAATTTGTATTTTAAGTTTTAGTTATTATTATTTATATTAATACTTTTATAAATAATAATATAAAAATAATATTTTTATAAAATTGTATTTTTATCTCTTTAATTTTTTTTTTTGTATTTTGTATTTCTTTTTATTCGTTTATTCGTAATTTTTAATATTTGCCGTTCGTAATATTAGTTTTAAGTTATAGTTTTTGCTATAGATTTTTTGTTTTTAAGACTTTGCCGTAAAATCCCGTAAGTACTTTGCCTTAAATTTAGAATTTAGACGCTTTAGAATTTTACGTCGTTTTAGTATTTTATAAATTTTAGTGCCTTTTAAGTAATTGCCGATTTTCTTTTAGAATTGCATTTTTAGTTCCTTTAAATTTAAGACTTTAGTCGCAACTTTTAAGTTATTAATTTTTAGACGCTAAGCTTTAAACCACTACTTTAGTTTCTAAGTTTTAGTTTGTTTTTCGACGTTTATTTTTCGACTTTTTGTTTTTCGACGCGTTTTTTCTTTTTCATTTCTACGCTCTAGTTTTTAGGACATAGAATTTCTTTAAATTTCGACGGAAAATTATTTTAAGCAATTAAATTGATAGACGCCAAAATTTTCTGGTTCATAGTAATAGTTGGATTTGTTAGTGGCGAGTTGTGGATTTTCGATTTAAAGGGTCCTTGCTACCTGCTGCATCTATTGGCTATTCGAAACGTGGGCAAAATCAGAAAAGTCTATTAATTTGATAACTTATATAATTTTTATTTTTATAACTAATAGGATATTCAGTGAATGCACCGAGTAAAACGTTCACCACCTGTAACTCGATCAAGACATCTAGTAAATATTGTCACCGTGGATTTTTCTTTAGAATCATCCTCTAGTCGAACAAGTACTCTAATTCAAATTTTCGATAATCCATTTTTTGAACCCGACTTCACAATTGAGGACCCGGAGGATATTCAAGAACAATTCCAAGATCCTGAACCTCTAAACATTCCTCCTGAACCACAAATTATTCATCCAGAGGTTGTCGAAGAAGGAACCATTAAATCAGAATCTTCTAGTGATTCGGATTCAACTATTCAAAATATGGAAGATCTAGAACCTCAAACTATGGAAGACCGAATGAGAGCCACACGTACGGGCCAAGGTCATGCCATTAATCAACCAGAAGTTAGACCGCCAGATTTTGAAATCAAAGGACAAATCCTACACATGGTCACTAATCAATGCCAATTCGGTGGTACAGCAAAAGAAGATCCAAACGAACATCTTCGAACTTTTAATAGGATTTGTACTCTATTTAAAATTCGAGAAATTGAGGATGAAATGATCTATATTATGTTGTTTCCTTGGACTTTACATGGTGAAGCCAAAGATTGGTTAGAATCATTACCTGAAGGAGCGACTGATACATGGGATGTTTTAGTTGAGAAATTTCTTCAAAGATTCTTTCCGGCATCTAAAGCCGCGAGACTTCAAGGAGAAATTGCCACATTCGCGCAAAAGCCAAATGAAACATTATTTGAGGTGTGGACAAAATTCGGAAAGATGTTGAGAGGATGTCCTCAACATGGTTTAGACACTTTCCAAATAGTTCAAATATTTTATAAAGGCGTCGACGTCGCTACAAGAAAAGACATCGACACAGCCGCTGGTGGTTCCATTATGAAGAAAACCGCCACCGAAGCTCACAAGATTATTGATAATACAGCCTCCCATCCGCATGAGTGGCACCAAGAGAAAGATATCTTACATTCATCCAAAGCGGCTAGAGCCGATTCTAGCCATGACTTTGATTCCATTTCCGCAAAGCTAGATTCTTTCGAGAGACGAATAGAAAAGATGACTAAAGATATTCACGCAATACGAATCAGTTGTGAGCAGTGTGGAGGACTACATTTAACAAAAGATTGTCTCAGTGTTGAACAAACTATGGAACAAAGAGAAAATGTTTCATACATAAACTAAAGGCCGGGAAATAATTATCAAAATAATTATCAACTGCCAAGGCCAAACTACAATCGAAACGTTCTTTACAATAAAAATGCCCAACACAACAACCAACAAGGTTCTAGCAATCAGCAAAGACCTGGTTACATTAATAAACCACCACAAACCGAAGAAAAAAAGACAAATTTAGAAGATATGGTATTAAAGCTAGTTGAATCCCAAACGCAGTTTGTTACATCTCAGAAACAAACTAGTAACAAAATGCTCAAGCATTTAGAAATCAGCAAGCTTCAATCCAAAATCTAGAACAAGAAGTAAGTAACCTAGCAAGGTTAATTGGTGAAAGAAAACCGGGGAGTCTACCTAGTGATACAAATACTAACCCCCGAAATGAAACAGTTAAAGCTATTACCATGAGAAGTGGTATAACACTTAAACCACCGGAAATACCAGTAATTTCCGATTACTCTATTCCTACTTCACAGGAACCACAGCCTGAGCAAGAAAAGGAAACTGAACCGGTAGTTGAAAAGGTTAATGAAGATAACACAGTTAAGGCAAAGCCTTATGTTAAACTATATCAACCACTACTTCCATACCCGAGTAAAATGAGAAAAGAAAGACTTGAAGCCGAGCAATCCAAATTTTTGGATATGTTTAAACAAATAAATGTCAATCTTCCTTTCATTGATGTGATTTTAGGAATGCCAAGATATGCTAAATTTTTGAAAGATCTAATCACAAATAGAAGGAAAATGGAAGAACTCTCGGCTGTCACAATGAATGCTAATTGTTCTGCAGTATTGTTGAATAAGATACCAGAAAAACTATCAGATCCAGGAAGTTTCACAATTCCATGTTTTCTGGGTAGTCTTAGTTCAATAGAAGCATTGGCAGACTTAGGTGCTAGTATAAATTTAATGTTGTATTTATTATACGCTAAACTAGACCTTGGAGATTTAAAACCAACATGAATAAGTATACAACTAGCCGATCGATCAGTAAAATATCCTAGAGGGATAATTAAAAATATGCTAGTTAAAGTTGGTAATTTAGTATTCCCAGTAGACTTTTGTTATTCTGGACATGGAAGAAGATTCTCGAGTTCCTTTTATATTAGGAAGACCATTCTTAAACACGGCTAAAGCAATAATATACGTGTTTGGTAAGAAACTGACCCTAAGTATAGAGGACGAGAGTGTTACCTTTTCTATTGATAAAGCAATGCAACAACCATAATCTGCAGATGATACACGCTATTATGTTCAAACTATAGATTCACATGCAGAATTGTTACAAGAATTTCCTGAATTACAAGGAACATGAGAATGTTCTTTAGGAGAAGGAGATGAACCAATTGATGAAGCTGAAATGTTAGCTACACTTATAGCTAATGAATACGAACCAACAACAGAAGAACTTCAAGTATTGAAAGAGGAAGACAGATATCGATACAAATCATCGATAGAAGAACCACCGATATTAGAGTTAAAGCCACTTTTAACCCATTTAGAATACGCTTATTTACATGGTAAATCTGAATTACCTGTAATAATCTCGTCTTCTCTTACTAAAAATGAAAAATCTCAACTCATTTCTGTGCTAAAAGCTCATAAATCAGCTATTGCATAGAAAATACATGACATTAAAGGTATAAGTCCTTCGTATTGCACACATAAAATCCTTATGGAAGAAAATCATAAAACATATGTGCAACGCCAAAGAAGATTAAATCCAAATATGCAAGATGTTGTTAAGAAAGAAATTATTAAACTGCTCGATGCAGGTTTAATTTATCCAATCTCTGATAGTCCATGGGTAAGCCCTGTTCAATGCGTGCCTAAGAAGGGTGGCATCACTGTCATCACAAATGATGATGATGAGCTTATTCCTACTAGGACTGTAATAGGATGGCGTGTTTGTATTGATTATAGAAAATTAAATGACGCCACACGAAAAGATCACTTTCCATTACCTTTCATTGATCAAATGTTAGAAAGGTTGGCCAGAAACAGTTACTATTGTTTTCTTGACGGCTTCTCTGGATACTTTCAAATTCCAATCGCACCCGAGTACCAAGAGAAAACCACTTTCACGTGCCCTTATGGTACTCTTGCTTATAAACGCATGCCATTTGGACTTTGCAACGCCCCTGCAACCTTTCAAAGGTGCATGATGGCGATTTTTCATGACATGATAGAAGAATGCATGGAAGTTTTCATGGATGACTTTTCAGTCTTCGGTGATACTTTTGAAACATGTCTAGTTAATCTTGAACGAATGCTTATTAGATGCAAGAAATCAAATCTAGTGCTTAATTGGGAAAAATGCCATTTCATGGTTAAAGAAGGCATCGTTCTTGGTCATAAAATTTTAAGTGAAGGAATTGAAGTGGATAAAGCTAAAGTAGATGTAATTGCTAAACTTCCACATCCCACCAATGTTAGAGGAGTTAGGAGTTTTCTAGGACATGCCGGTTTTTACCGACGTTTCATATAAGATTTTTCTAAAATTGCCACTCCAATGAACAAACTCCTTGAAAAAGATGCTCCATTCATCTTTTTGGATGAATGCATCAAATCTTTTAATATTCGTAAAGAACAACTCACTAATGCACCAATTATGATAACTCCAAACTGGAAGCTACCATTCGAACTTATGTGCGATGCAAGTGATTTTGCAATGGGAGCCGTTTTAGGTCAAAAAATTAATAAACGATTCAAACCTATATATTATGCTAGTAAAATGTTACAAGGAGCACAGAAAAATTACACAACTACTAAAAAAGAACTCCTTGCTATTGTCTTTGCTTTTGACAAATTTCGTTCATATCTCGTTCTAGCTAAAACGGTGGTCTATACTGATCATTCTGCCCTTAAATATTTGTTTTCAAAACAAGATGCCAAACCACGATTAATCCATTGGATCTTACTCTTACAAGCATTCGATATTGAAATTCGAGATAGAAAGGGAGCAGAAAATCTCGTCGCTGATCATCTTTCTCGTCTTGAAAATCCTGAATTAGAAGTTCTAAATGAATCAGCCATACAAGATAACTTTCCTGATGAATACCTTTTGAAAATCGATTATAGTGAAATTCCATGGTTTGCAGACTATGCGAACTACTTAGTAAGTGGATTCCTTGAAAAAGGGTTGTCGTACCAAAAACGAAAGAAATTCTTTAGTGATATAAAACACTATTTCTGGAAAGATCCACATTTGTTTAAAAGATGTCCCGACAGAATAATACGCCGATGTTTGTTCGGAAATGAAGCTATACAAATCTTAAACCATTGTCACACAGGACCAACTAGAGGGCATTATGGGCCTCAACTCACTGGAAGAAAGGTCTACGAAGCTGGATTCTATTGGCCTTCAATTTTCAAAGATGCACACATTCTCTGTAAATCCTGTGATGCATGTCAAAGGGCCGGAAAAATAAGTCAGCGTGATGAAATGACACAAAATGTCATTCAAGTATGTGAAGTTTTCGACATTTGGGGTATTGACTTTATGGGTCCGTTTCCAAAATCTCATAATAATCTCTACATTCTCGTTGCCATTGATTATGTATCTAAATGGGCGGAAGCGCAAACTCTCCCAACTAATGATGCATGAGTTGTAGTCAACTTCTTAAAATGTCTTTTTGCAAGGTTAGGAACACCGAAAGCTTTAATAAGTGATCGGGGTACTCATTTTTGTAATAATCAACTTGAAAAAGTTCTCAAAAGATATGGAGTAACTCATAAACTCTCAACCGCTTATCATCCACAAACAAGTGGACAAGTTGAAAATACCAACCGAGTATTAAAACGTATTCTAGTGAAAACTGTAGGAGCAAATTCGAAGGAATGGTCCATGAAATTGGAGGATGCAGTTTGGGCTTTTAGAACAGCCTACAAAACTCCAATTGGCACCACACCTTTTAAACTCGTTTACGGAAAAGCATGTCACCTTCCAGTAGAAATTGAGCACAAAGCGTTTTGGGCTTTGAAGACATGTAATCTTGATTTGCATGAAGCTGGACGCCTACGGTTAAGTCAACTAAACGAATTAGAAGAATTAAGACATGATGCATATCAAAATTCATTAATCTATAAGGAAAGAACAAAGAAATGGCATGATAAAAGGATCCGAAGTTTAAAAGAATTTAAGGAAGGAGACAGAGTTCTTCTTTTCAATTCAAGATTCAGATTATTTCCTAGAAAGCTGAAATCTAGATGGTCTGGACCATTTATAGTCAAAAGAGTTTTTCCGTACGGAACAATAGAATTGATAAATTCAAACGGGATTGAATTTAAAGTTAATGGTCACAGAGTTAAACACTATATTGATGGTCCGATGGAAGTTGACGATGAAGTTAATCACAATTTCAACACCACAGCTAACTAAGTGTGGGGAAATTCAAAAGTTTTAAAGATAATCTTATGCTGTCTAAAGTTAGATATTCTGTTTTCGTGTAGTTTTCGAGAATGGAATCTGATTGGTCTTTTCTACTAGCAGACCCTAAAGAACTAGTCTTCTCCCCCCATTCAGAATTTTTTGTTTTATAGGTTTTACAAGATGAAGGATTCCTTTGATTTGAACCATGGTCTATTGCTACACGCTATGATTACTAAACGCAATAACAACAACCTCCCGAGTGAACTGGTGTCCATGATAAGAAGCAAATGTGACGAAGTAAGAAAAGAACTATGGAACAATCATAATAAGATACATTTCGGTAAAGGAAAATCAATTTCCGCAGCAAAAAGAAGAGCACGACACCTTGAAAGATATCATAAATGCGAAAAATGGTCACACGAAGGAAAATGTTCTAACAATTAAACATACTCCAATAATGAGTTCGTTACTCTATGCAGAGAAGGACCGTTCACGTGCTTAGATGAAAAGTTACTGAATGAACGAGGTTACGCTTATGTAGCAATGGAAAACCAAATCAATTGACTCTCCTATGAGTTGACTAGAGCAGGTCACTAAGAATTTAATCTAGCAGGTAAGTATGTACAGTTTTTATTTTTATTTTTATTGATTTTAACCTTTTGTTTTTAAATGATGAACTTTATAAAGCATTAAATTGATATTCGGTAAAAATAGGTATAATAAACCGAAATTATTGATATCATACAAAAATTTAATCCATCACTGCGAAATTTACCATTTATTCCGAAGGTATAAATATCTTTAATCAATCAACTTAAAATATTTCAAAAATTCGACAGGAGTAAAACTAGGTAAAATAGCCGAAATTACTTTACCCAAAAGAGGGACGTATATTTTTGTTAATATTTGATTGATTAAAGTGAGATAAAAGACCAAAAAGATTTTTATTTTATTTTTCCTTGTTTTTAAATTTAATATATTACTATATTATTTTAAATATAAATTAATATAAATTTAAAAAATTAATATTTATTTAAATTATCTTTATGTTTAAATTTAAATTTTAATTAATATGCATTTTAAATTTAAGTTTTGTGTGAATTTAAAAACAAAATTTCCCTTATTTCATTAAGTTAAAAAATGATTTCTAAAATTCGTCGTGAGTTAAACACTAGGTATTGAACCGAAATTGCTTTACCCGAGGGCGAGGCGACAAATTTTGTTATCATTATTTTTAATTTTATCGATATAAAGTATGCAAAAAAAAAACCAAAAATATTTTTTGTGTTAGTTTGTTTGTTTGTTTGTATGAAAATTAGGGTAAAATCGCGCACTTTCAAAGACTGCCAGTAAGTTCAGCAAAGTAATCAAGTTTTGACGAAACATGTGAAAAAGAGACTATAAAATTGGTGATAAAAAACAATTCAACTCCAAAAAGCCCTAACTTGCGCTGTTACGCTTTTTGGCTCAAAGAGGTTTTAACTCCCTTTCTATGCTATTTGCCCTCGTGAAATCTAATTTATTGTCTGATTTCATTGCAAATGAGTTAATTGCATGATCTCAAGTGTGGAGAGGGGTTATAATTCTCTCGGGTTTACACTTAGTTTAATTGCCAAAATTTTGTAAAAATTTGAAAAATTTTCAATTAAATGAATTCAAAATCATGTTTATACATATTTATGAATGATAAAACTAGGTTTTAATACCGAAATTATTGTTACCTCAAAAAGGACATAAATTGAGAAACAACCTAAAATGCTAGAATTCATTTGAAAATGGAATAGACAGGAATAAAAAGGCAAAAAAAAAACATAAATAAAAGCTAAGTGTGGGAAGAATTACCAAGTTATTTAAAATATATATAACATATTTTTGTACAAGATTATTGCAGGTACTTTTGCTTTGGACTAAACTAATCAGTTTTACCCAGTTTACTGTAATATAAATAAAAGAAAGATGGATCTACACGATGAATCAATTCCATCATTATAGGAAGTAAAGTCTTCTGAAAAAGACACGCGCTTCTTGATTTAGGTCAAGAAGTTGTCGTCCAGACCAGCTGTAGGTTGACAAAAAATCTAGAAAAGTCATCTCTAAAATCAGCAAGAAATCCACGAACCTCAGCATCAAACAGGTCGCCAAGTGGTCAGACTTATCCTAACCATGAGAGGACCTGTCTTGTAAAATGGGGAGGGCGCCATGCAAATTAGCTGGATAAGACTAATGAATCAGATCCCCAGAAAGGATAATCTCCTTAAAGATCAAAAATCAGTATTTAAGCCTGATATTACTCAATCCTTGAGATTGACCTTAAAGATTGAGAATTCAAACTCATGGAATTCAATGATATCTAAACTCGAGCTTGAACGAGAAAATATTTTGATCAAAATTAAAACCGATTTGTTTTCTGAAAACCTATTTTCAATGAGTTCATTACCATTGAACGTAAAATCCTGAGAATTCATCAGAATTCATTAGGTCACCTGAACCAAATCGGGTGTCAACCGTAAGAACGGTGGTTACATAGCATAGTCGAAGACAGGACCTTGTGCTAGACCGAAAAACTATAGGATGGTCTTTACTATTGCTCCTACCAAGGATAGTAACTGCATCCGACATGTTTTAGACCATGATCATCTGCATGTCATTAGACATCGCCCTAACATTTGATTGTTCATCGCTTTCCTTTACAACCGGACGATCGTTTACCGAAAGGTAATGTACGGGATAAGTAGGTTGGACATGTGCTTTTCTAATACAAGGTTAGCAAGTGGGTGACACAAAACCACAAGTTTTGAGCTAAAATTTTAAAATCTGAAACCCACAACCCACAAAAACAATTTCGCAAACACCAGTGAAGGGTTATTCCGAAAAACCTGTCTAGGGTAAAATCTAGCTTGAATTTTCAAAAGATCAAATGTTTTAATAAAGATCCAATTTCCTAAAGGATCTAAATTTTTATAGTCATGTGGGACTGTAAACCACAATGTTACTATCATTGTTCATACCGCCATATCATAATCACTGATGTATAAAGTGTGAAGAATAAAGAAGTGATTAGTGTGATTTATTTTAAGTTCTATATTGCTTGAGGACAAGCAACGCTCAAGTGTGGGAATATTTGATAATGCTGAAAATGAACATATATTTCATAGCATTATCCTTCCAGAAAGACAAGTTTTTAGTTGCAATTGTTCTATTTACAAGTGATATTCGTTTAAATAATAAAAGGTGAAGACAAAAGATAGAATTGACGATTTGAAGACGCAAATGACCAAAAAGCTTAAACGTACAAGATACAATCCAAGTGGTTCAATTTATTGATAAATAACGTCTAAAAATGAAAAGAGTACAAGCCGCGAAATACAAAGTACAAGATATCTAAGCATACGAAAAGGCGTTCGAAAATCCGGAACCGAGACATGAACCAAGTATCAACGTACGACTCAATGGAGCTAAAATTACAAGTCAACTATGCACAAGAATATAATATAATATATAATTAATTATTTATATATTATATTATATAAATATTCAGCAGCCCACATTTTTTATCCTAGATGAGCTGTAATCAGGAGCTCCGCGATCGCGGAGCCCCAACACACAAAAATTACGCGATCGCGGAGCAGCCGGGGATAGAAATGCCTATAAAAGCAGCCTTCTTCTGCCCGATGAACGACACCATTCAATCTCTTTCTCCCTCAATATATATATAATTTATATTTATATTTTATAATTATAATCTTAATTTAAGTTTAATAATAATAAGGTTATTGTAACGAATGTTTTAATGTTTTTAAGTCGAAACTCTGTCCGTTTAACACTACGCAATTTATAATCATTGTAAGTTATGTTCAACCATTTTAAATTAATGTCTCGTAACTAAGTTATTATTATGCTTATTTAAGTCGAAGTAATCATGATGTTGGACTAAATATTAAGACGGGGTTATTGGACTTTGGACCATAATTAGGGTTTGGACAAAAGACCGACACTTGTGGACACTGGACTATTGACTATTAATGGAATTTATATTTGTTTAACGGAATGATAGTTCGTTAATTTAATATAGAGATTTACAATTTGACGTACCTGTAAATAACCACATACGCCTTATTGGACACAAAGGGCGGGATAATTATATATACTAATAATTGTCCATTTGACTGGACACGGGTATGGATCAATAATCAATGGACTTATTGAAACAGGGGTGGATTACATACAGTGATAACTGGTGTAATTGTTAACATAGAATTAAAACCTTGGACTACATACAGTCGATATCCTGGTGTAGTTATTAACAAAGTATTAAGACCTTGTTACAGTTTGGATCCTTAATTAGTTGGAATATTTGACTTCGGGTATAAGAGTAATTTGACGAGGCACTCGCACTTTATAATTATGACTGATGGACTATTATGGACAAAAACCAGATAGACATATCAAATAATCCAGGACAAAGGACAATTAACCCAGGGTAATAAATTAAAATAAAAACTCAAACATCATGATTACGGAAGTTTAAATAAGCATAATTCTTTTATTTCATATTCTATCGCAATATTATTTATCGTCATTTATTTATCGAACTTTAATTATTATCATTTATCTTTACGCTAAAACTTAAAAATTGACAAACCGGTCATTAAACGGTAAAAACCCCCTTATAATAATAATAATAATAATAATAATAATAATAGTACTACTTATATATATATATATATATATATATATATATATATATATATATATATATATATATATATATATATATATATATATATATATATATATATATATATATATATATATATATATATATATATTTGTTTATAAAAATATATAGTACGTTTTCAATCTGTAACTGTATCCCTGTGAAATGAACCGGACTTACTAAAAACTACACTACTCTACGATTAGGTACACTGCCTATAAGTGTGTAGCAAGGTTTAGGTATATCCTTTCTATAAATAAATAAATAACTTGTGTAAATTGTAGCGTAATTAATAGTATTTTCTATTAATATTAATATTATATATTATATTATATCTATTATATACCACTCCGATCGCACATCATCTTCATTTCACTCTTTTGCGATAGCTTCACTCATACTCTTCGCATAATCGAATCGATTCATCCATATTACTCAATCGTGATAAAATTCAAATTTTCAACTCGTATTCGTCATGAAAATATTCTTATTGTCAGCCATGACAACCTCTGTCAAATTTCAGGACGAAATTTCTTTAACGGGCAGGTACTGTGACGACCCGGAAAATTTTGACTTATTTTTAACTTGAATATTTTAAATGATTTAATGTTTCCGACACGATAAGCAAAGTCTGTAAAGTTGAGTCTCAAAATTTTTGAACTATTTTCATAAACTCAATTAACCTTCGACTATTCCCGGTGATTCACGAACAACTAATTGTAAAGTGATACATTTATAATTATATATATATATATATATATATATATATATATATATATATATATATATATATATATATATATATAATAAATTGAAATATAATTTGAAATATTATATGATTTAATATTTCTGACAAGATAAACAAATTAACGTGTTGCGTTAGAACGATTTCATATATTTAAATATCCATTGGACTTTACCCTTCGATTCACGAACAAGTTAAAACTTAAACTTGAAACCTGACATAAGATAATACGTGATTTTGTTCAAAATATAAACGTGATACGATATAATATTTTCTATTATTTAAACGATCTTAAAATATATATAATGAACTTTGAATATAATTAGTTTTGAAAAACTGAATGTTATATCATTAAATAAAGATTTCAACTATATTATATATATATATATATATATATATATATATATATATATATATATATATATATATATATATATATATATATATATATATATATATCATGTTTTGATAATAAGACGTACAAAATTTATATATTTCCAAAACGTTAATATATATATTTTTTACAAGGTAATAAAATATATTATTAGAAAATATTAACTTAGATATAAAATGTTTTGATTATATTTTTTTCTTGTAATATATAAATATAAAGATTTAAAATAATATTATTAAATATATTTTAATAACGAGAAGCAGAAAAATATTTTAAAACTCAAAGATTACTAAAAATATCAATTTCCTTTTATTTTATAAATTATAGAAATTATATATAAAATTTGGAGTGTTACGTCTTCTTTAAAAGGTATACAATTCTATAAAAAATCTAGAACCACGTTGTGACTACCCGGAAATTTCTGACCAAATTTAAACTTAATCTTTATATGATTTAATATTTTTGACACGATAAGTAAAGTCTATTAGGTTGAGTCTCAAAATTTTTGAACTGTTTTCATGAATTCATTTGACCTTCGACTAGTTCCAACGATTCACGAACAACTAATTGTAAATAGATACATATATATTAAAATATATATATATATATATATATATATATATATATATATATATATATATATATATATATATATATATATATATATATATATATATATATATATATATATATATATATATATATAATAAAAATTATTTGAAATAATATTTGAAATAATATATGATTTAATTGTTGGAGATAAATATATAAAATAATAAACGACATAATAAAGTTTATTATTTAAAATGAATCTATATATATAAAGTATATTAAAAATAAATATTAAATGATTGTAATACTCGTTTGATGTTCCGATTGATATTAAGCAAGTCAAATTCAAACTTATATAATTTTAAAAATAAACGGTGATCCGAAAATTAGTGACATAAATTATAGGCTTATTAGAAATGTATTTAGGATCTAATTATTAAATTTTAACACTTTTTATATTTTACCCAGGATCAAGCGCGGACAGTTAATTTAATTTTTTAATAATTTTAAATAATTAATGACCAATTTTATACCATAATGACAAAAATAAATAAAGATAATTACGGTAAAAATTTGGGATTTTTAGGAAGACTTTTAATTGAAAACTGTTTAGCAAATGAGTACAAAATCCAGTCCGAGAAAGAAAATCTAAACAATAATTGACGACGGCTTAACTATTGGTTTTTAATTCCCACGTTTATTAATTTAAGAATATTAATATGGGATATTTTCTTTCCACTTATTTCAAATAATATCTTCCGTGATTTGAGAAGTAACATGAGAGTTACTGATGTTGTCTCACTCACAAACAAAACACCTTATATATAAACATATAATTACATATACATGTACGGGAAGATTTCAAAACAACATCATCTTGAAACCTTCTAACAACCATCACCTTTCTTCTTCGTTGAGCCACCACTACCACAGCTTCACCATCACCGGAAACCACCCTAATCTTCAAACCATAATCATCACCATCATATCTTTATCCGCCACCCATCACTAACACGTCAACCACCACTTCCACATCCTCCATCTCTCTCATAAGTTTGATTGTGAACCGCCACACCTTGCTGCTGTTAGTAACTGAGAAACACCACTTCAAACCCGTTAAACCGTCACTTATTTGGTCACCATCATTATCACCACAACTAAACCGTTTTGATTGAATTAAATACAAACCGAACACCCCTTACTATTTTTCTTTTTTTTTTCATACATTTGGTTTACTTTCAAAACCCACCACCTTTTACAACCGTTACCACCCATGTAACCACCACAAACACCACCCATTCAATCACCTTCAATCCAATGCTACTGCAACTACTTCTGATTCTGTTTTGGTTTGTTTCGAACCCCATAAAACCACCATTTTAATTACTACTGTTAACAACTGAAACGAAAATGATGGTGGAATATAGATGTGAGGAATGTTACAGCTTTTGCTATCTGATTTGGTTCAATAAAAAGCATCACCATCAATTTTTTTATTTTATTGTGCTCTCCACTTGCTAGTTAATGAAAATGGTGGACCAACATTTATTCCTTCTAATTCACGTACCTCCTTTTATTCAACGATTTTTTTTTTATTTACTGGAACCCAGGCCATAGGCCTTTATATTTTGTGTGGGCCGAGAATCAATTTGTTTGTTGGGCCGAGAATCAAATTACCTGTTGGGCTGCAGGTTACTAGAAATTATTTTAGGCCGAAGAAGGCTGGGCCAGATTAATGGGAATGGTGACGATGAGGTACTAGATAAAATGATAAATGGAATTAATAATGATTAATATAGATGATTAGGATTATGGTTATGATAATTGATGAAGAAGGACATATTAATGATGATCAATGGTGATGATATTAAGTTAGGATGATGATGAAGTTGAAGTCCGAGAGTATTGAAGAAAATATAGTGATATACGATAGTTTAAGATAATAAAGGATGATGAGGATGTGTGAAGACTATAAGAAAATGAAAATAATAATGAATGATGCTCGTGATCATGATGATGTTATGATGATGATCATGATTATGATGATGATTATATTATGATAATGATGAGATGACAAGGATACGATTAGGATGGTATAATTCTTATCATTTTTATTATTACTTTTATTATTATTATTATTATTATTATTATTATTATTATTATTATTATTATTATTATTATTATTATTATTATTATTATTATTATTATTATTATTTTTATTATTATTATGATAAATATTATTATTACTAATATTAAAGATATAATTATTATTACGACTAATATGATTAATATTATTATCATTATTATTAGTATTAGTAAGATCATTATTATAATCATTATTATAATTATTATTATCATTAATATTAAAATGATTAAAATGATTAATAAGATTATTGTTATAATTATTACTAACTTTAGTATTAGTATTAACATTATTATTATCATTAATATTAGTATTATTATCATACTTATAATTATTATTATCATTATTATTATTATGATTAACATAAGTATTATTACCAATAATATCATTACTATTATTAATATGATTATCATTAATAGTATTGTTATTATTAAAAATTATTATCATTATTATCACTTTTACAAAAGTTATCATTTTTATTATTATTATTATTAGAATTATTATTATTATTATTATTATTATTATTATCATCATTTCTATTAAAAGTATCATTATAACTACAATTATCAAAGTTATCATTTTTATTAAAACTATAATTTTTATTAAAACTTAACATTTTTAGTAAAGTTATTATCTTTATTAAAATTATCATTTTTAAAATTAACATTAATATTATTATTATTATTATTACTATTATTACTATCATTATTATTATCATTCTTATTCTTATTAGTATTATTACAAATAGATATTTTTTTTATAAAAATACATTACAATTATATTAATATTACATATTACTATATTCTATCAATAAAATATTATTAATTAAACTATATATTTTATCATAAAGACCTTAATGTAAAGTTCTTATTTTTATAAATAAACTATTAAACTACCTTAATAAGAAATTATTTTATTAATATTAATAAATGAATTAATGAAGCATAAAACAATTATATCACTAATAATAATAATATATAAATTTGTTCGATTACGATTATATGTGTTAATATATATATAAATGATATAGGTTCGTGAATTCGAGGCCAAACCTGCATTGTTCAGTTCAGTCGTATGCATATTTTTACTACAAAATATCGTATCGTGAGTTTCATTTGCTCCCTTTTTACTTATTTTTGAAATATATATTTTTGGGACTGAGAATACATAAAATGCTTTTATAAATGTTTGATGCGATAGACACAAGTAAAACATTCCTCGAATGAAATTGTTATACCGAATATCACCCCTGCTTATTATAGCTTGGTAACCTAAGAATTAGGGAACGACGCCCTAATTGACGCGAATCCTAAAGGTAGATCAATGGGCACTGACCAGCCTCATCCGGGTTACAGATGCTTTAGTACTTCGAGGTTTATAAATATATACAGATGATGAAATGCCCCGTTCATATTGATTATAAACGTTTCATATTAATTGGTTTCATCGAGAGGTTTTGACCTCTATATAAGACGTTTTTCAAAGCCTGCACTTATTTTAAAAATAAACTATAACCTTTATTTTATCGACAAAGGTTTAAAAGACATAGATTATCAATCAATGATAATCTACAAATACACGGTTTCACACGACCATTACATAAAGATTAACAATAATATGTTACAACACAGTTTTCCGAATGCAGTTTTTAAACATTATCATACAAGCATGCTGACTCCAAACTTGTCTTTAAATAGCATGCAACAGCGGAAGTCTTTCAATAATCACCTGAGAATAAACATGCTTAAAATGTCAAAAAAAATGTTGGTGAGTTATAGGTTTAACCTATATCATAAATCGTAATAATAGACCACAAGATTTCATTTTTCATAAACATCATACAGGCATTTCGCAATCTGCATAAAAAACATTCATACTGTGAACACCTGGTAACCGAACTAACAAGATGCATATAGAATATCCCCCGCATACAGGCATTTCGCAATCTGCATGCTATATATCGGCCGTCGCAATCAGTATATATCAATCGAAGTACTAAAGCATTCGTAACCCGAATGGGATGTGTCAAGGTCCATCGATCCATCTTTAGGATTCGCGTCAATTAGGGGCCATTTTCCTAATTCTTAGGCTACCAAGCTAACAAGGGGCGATATTTGGTATTCGTAATTCAACCATAGAATATAGTTTCAAGTACTTGTGTCTATTTTGTAAAACATTTACAAAGCTGCTTGTATTCTCATCCCAAAAATATTAGATAGTAAAAATGGGACTATAACTCACTTTCACAGATTTTCAATTCGTTGAAAATCAGGCTTGGCCACGGGTCGATTCACGAACCTATAACAAATATATACATATATTAAAGTATGATAGAAATTCATTCACATCATATTTTTATTTACGTGTTGATGATTTAAGTTGTCAAGTTAGCAGTCCAACGTTAGTAGTCCAATGTTATAACGACCCTCATTTTTCCATTCTATATTTTTCCAATATTAAATGCCCAAAACAATATAATTAAAAACTTAATAATTAAACTTTAATCCATAATTGTTAAGTATTAAGAATTATAAAACATATTAATTAACTTTGTACAATAATTGACAAGTTAATAAAAGATGGAAATAAAAAGCTAATTAACTTTTGTGATTAAAATATAATACTCTAAAACTTGTTGCATTTAAACAATTAAATTAAACCTTTAATGAGCTATTTAAGCTAATCTAAAGTACAAGGACTAAAACGAAAAATTTCCAAACCCTCCCATGCAAACCCTAGCCGAATTTTTTAATAAAAAAGAAGGGAAAATGACCATCCTACCCCTCATAAAATCGGCCCACTTTCACCTCCTCCCTAAACCCTAACTTGTTCCCAAAGTATTCCTAACTAAACCCTAATTCTAGAATTTTCTAACCTCACCTATAAATAGAGGCCTAGGCTAATGCATTCTATGTACCAAAACAATTCTCCTAATCCTCTCTCAAAGATCAATCTCTCTCTCCCTCTCCTAGGCTCACGGCCACCACCACCATCGAAATCATCACCACCATCTTCAAGGTTTTCAAGTAATCTTCAAGCTTGTTCAAGTGTTCTTCAAGATCTTCAAGGGTGTTCTTCATTATTCGAGTGCTTGGATCTTCATCTTTAAGTGTTCTTCTTGTTTTCTTGTTAATCTTCATCATCATTCAACAAGGTAAAAACCCTAGATCCAAACCTTTTAAATTCTTGTTTCAATTCATGTTATATTCATAATTATATTCATACTAGATCATGTACATTCATATTGTTCATGTAAAAAAAAATAATAATAATATACATATATATACATGCTACGGTTTTTTAAAAAAAAGGAAATTTTGGTTTGATCTTTAAAACCCTAAAAGATTATTAAAGATTGTGTTAATGTTTAAAAATGGTAACAAGATATATACATACTATATATAGGTACATGCTAATATACATACATATACTTAGTAAATATATATATATATATATATATATATATATATATATATATATATATATATATATATATATATATATATATATATATATATATATATATATATATATATATATATATATATATACATGGCCGAATTTTTTTTTTTTTAAAAAGATTTTTGTTTGATCTTAAAACTCTAGAGATTTGATAAAGATTTGTTAGTGTTTAAAAAGGAAACCGGAATATACATACTATATATATACATATACGGTTTACATATATATATATATATATATATATATATATATATATATATATATATATATATATATATATATATATATATATATATATATATATATATATATATATATATATATATATGTACAAAAAAATATTTTCTATATATACATATATACATACGGTATATATATAAAAAAATATATATAAAAAAACTATATATATATACATATATATGATATACATATATACACATAAACATTAAATAAATAAAACCCTAATTTATTAAACCCTAATTTATTAAACCCTAATTTACTACCTAAACCCTAAACCTTAATTATTAAACCCTAATAATCATTACCTAATTATTTAACCTAATCATTACTTTCCTAAACCCTAATCATTAAATACTACTTTAATTAATTAAACCTAATTAATTAATACTACTTATTACTAAACCCTAATACTACTTAACACTTATACATATATACTACTACTTAACACTTACACTATTACTAACACTTATAATATACTACTTATAGATTGCAATGGTCATTCACGATAACGTAAGGATTACTCGAACGTCAACGCTACTTAAGGCCTAGGGTGATCCTTGGTACCACTATAGGACGCTTGTGGATTTTGAATGCCAAACTTAGATTTTGGTCAAGAAATCCTGGGCCAACCGGTAACAATTGGTCATTCTGGTGACTCGGTGGTGGAATAGATGTTTGGGTATGGTGCACAATGTCAAACCCGACTATAGTAATCATACACTTAGTTACTTTCACACTTAATAAGTGGTAGACTTATTAAGGACAACTCAGTAGTGTTCAACACTAACTTACTAAAAATGGAAACTTACTAAAAGTGGAAACTTACTAAAAATGGAAACTTAGTAAGACAAACTACTCTTGCATACTTAAACTTCAACTTGGGCAAAAACATTTAACTACTCTTAAATGTCATTAGGTTGACTTTCTGCCCACATCCATCCAACTTTCTATTCCGAGGAATAACAATCTTACTCTACTTACTAAGGTGAACTCATAGCCCTACTTACTATTGCGCAATTTATTTAACTTTTTGGGGTGAGACACATGCTGCTTTTACTATTTACAATTTAGACACAAGTACCAACTGTTAAACTATGCTATACCTGGCTATGTCCAACAAAGTCCCTACAGTGATATTTTTAATTGCTCGTTAAATGCATTCTTAATTATTGGAGGTAGGCCTATTAGGAGTAACGTCCCCGATACATTTGACTAAGTCTTTGTATTACTTAATAATGAAATTAAACCGACAAGGACAGAACAACTTGTCATTGGGGAAAACTTGAAACGTTTAGTCTAAATATCACGAACTGGCATAACTTTTTGATCTGCGAGATCAACTTTATAAACAAAATCTTGTGGTCTAAAACAACGGTCAAACATATTTGTTAAACCTATGATTTCACTCAACCATTTTTGGTTGACACTTTAGCATGTTTTGTCTCAGGTGCTGATTGATCAAGCTTACTTACTTATTGCTTATGTGATGCTACTTGGACTTAGGATTAAGAGATATCGCATTTAATATTCTTGCATTTGAAACATTTACTTTATTGTAATTTCAATTCTTGTAACGACATTTCATTTTCCGCTGCGTACTCAATAAAGTTTGCTTTTATTATTTAGTATTATTCTCGTATATTATAATATGTTGGTTTATTTGATATTAAGTCACATTTCGCCTAGGCCCTAACTGGGGGTGTGATAGATTGGTATCAGAGCATAACCAGGCTGTTATAGAGAACCAGGATTGCATCTTTATGTGTGCCTTACTTGCTAGCTAGGGTGCCTTAGAAATCTAGGAAACTATAACCTTTCCTGCCTTAGACTTAAAGCACTTAGGATTTCCTTATAATCTTAAAATATTGCTTTAACATTCATCTAATCAAAGTCTCTTTCCTAATGTTAGGATGTCTAATTTTCATCAAGCGAACAAAATGACTCTTTTCAAGCCAACCGTAAAAGATACTGAAAGGTCTTCCACTGAAAGACCAGTCCAAAGTCCACCTTATCGCTTTGGTGGTCCTCCCTCACCAAACTATAGTCCGGATACTTTACCTAAGTCTCCCGAATACTACCCGACCCCGAGAACTGAAGACAAGGGGAAACGTCCTGAGGAAACTGGTCCATCCAGAAAAAGAGCCCGATCTCCTTTTTGTGATGATGATGCTAAGTATGAGATAATGAACTTGCGAAAGACTACCGAAAAGAACTTTGAAGGTTTGCTTCACCATGTGGCGAGAGTTGAGGTTCGAATGGACAAGAAAGACCGAGAAGTTAAGAAACTGGTGGAAGAGAATGCTAAGCTAAGAAAAGAGTTAATGATGCTGAGGTATGAGGAAGAACGTAACACCCGCTGGGGAAAGCAATCACTTGCTTATCTCAAGGAGGATGTTGATTTCCGGATGAATATGGAAAGAAATCGAGTTGATAAGCAGCTTGCTCTAAAGGGGTACGACAACAACATAGTCAACAACCATGTTACTAACCTCTATGATAACCTCGAGTATCTCTATGAGAAACAAAAGGTGAAGAACGAGAAAGTTGAGGAGTTTATGAAGAAGGTTGAGGACGAGAAGAAGAAATATGAAGACTACTTCAATCTTAATATTTCCTAGTTTATTTTTCCAATTTCTTATCTATGTAAAGGCTTTGCCTAAACTATTCCTATTTCCAACTCGTGTAATAAAGGCTTATTTAATGCCTCGTTCTAATAATATAAAGTGTTTCATTTATATCATGTGATATCAATACTTTATTTTATTCATACTTGTAATTACTCAAACCTATAACTGGTCAACTTATCAAACTTATGTTCACTTCTATGTAGTGACATCATGGTTCGTCCAGCTACACCTACCGTTAACAACATTGTGTTGACTAATGCGCAATTTCAATAGTTACTTGCTGCCGCCCAAGGCAACGTCCAACCTAATCATGCTAATAATCAACTAAAACCTTGTTCTTACAAGGACTTTACGAACTGCAACCCTCCCACTTTCAAGGGAAATGAAGAGGCCGTGGAACTAGTCTGATGGTTTGAGAAACTAGAGTCCATCTTCCATGTCTGCAACTGCGGGGACAATGACCGAGTTAAATATGCCACTAGTTCATTAGCTGGAAATGCTATGACTTGGTGGACCGCTCATGCTAAGTCGGTGGGAATCAATAATGCTAATGCCACCCCATGGGATGAACTTAAAAGCATGATGGTTAACAAGTTTTGTCCTAGAAGTCACGTTCAAAAGCTTGAAGCCGAGTTCTGGGAACTCAAAGTTAAGGGTACCGACATAGAAAGCTACACTAATCGTTTTCTTGAGCTTTCTACATTGTGTCCCAAAATGTTTCCTATCGAGCCGAGAAAGAATTAAAAGGTATATTGAAGGTCTCCTTGAGGACGTTCAGGGAAATGTTATCGCTGCTGAAAAAGTTACCCTTGATGCCGTGATTCTCATGGCTCAAAATCTGATGATGGCCAAAAGAAGAAGAGCTTTGGCTAGTAAGCAAGTTGATACTAAGAGTAGTGATGGTAAAAGGAAATTTGAACCATCTCAAGGTACGACTCAGAATGTTAGTAAGAAGCCTGCGGATAGTACAAGGAGGAATTATAAGGGTACCTATCCTTTTTGTGTCCGTTGTGAAAGGCACCACCCGGGGCGGTGCACTGCTACTTGTTCTTTGTGTAAGAAGGTGGGACATGTAGCTAATACTTGTAAGATTCCTCCGAAGGATAAAGCTATTGTTCCTGCTAAAGCTCCTCCTACTTGTTACACTTGTGGGGAAAAGGGACACATTAGTCCAAATTGCCCTAAGAAGAAAGAAACTCCCGCTACTGGAGCCAATACTATTGCTGTAAAGGGCCGTGCATTTGTTATTACTGCTGCTGAAGCCCGAGAAGAAGATAAGGTCATCACGGGTACGTATCTTGTCAATAATTGTTACGCAACTATTTTATTCGATACGGGTGCCGATAAGAGTTACGTGTCTAGTGAATTTTGTACCTTATTCGCTGAGAAACCACAACCTCTAGAAACTAAACGACTAGTAGAGGTAGCAAACAGAAAAGTTATGAAAGTTGATCACATCTATAGAAACTGTAATCTAAAGCTAGCCGACCATGAGTTTAAGATTGACCTTTTGCCGGTCGAGCTAGGAAGTTTTGATGTCGTAGTGGGAATGGATTGGTTACGTCCATTACATGCTGCAATCTTGTGTTTTGATAAAACCGTTAACATTACGTTGGGAAATGGAGAGACTCTAGTCATTCAAGGTGACAAGAGTGGTTCCAAGGTCAACATCATTTCTTGCATCAAAACCCGTAAATACCTTACGAAAGGTTATCCCGAGATATTAGCCCATGTTAAGATAGTCGAATCAAAGGAAAAGCTCATTGATGACATGCTGGTGGTTAGAGATTATCCCGAGGTATTTCCTGAAGATCTTCCTGGTCTTCCACCTCCTCGACAAGTTGAATTCCAAATTTATTTAACTCCCGGTGATGCTCCTATTGCAAAAGCACCATACCGATTAGCACCTTCCGAAATGAAGGAATTATCCAACCAACTCTAAGAACTATTGGATAAAGGTTTCATTCGTCCAAGCTCGTCCCCGTGGGGAGCTCCTATTCTATTCGTTAAGAAGAAGGACGGTACATTGAGGATGTGTATTGATTACCGAGAACTCAACAAGCTTACTATCAAGAACCGTTATCCGTTACCGCGTATTGATGATCTATTTGACCAAATTCAAGGGTCGAGTGTTTATTCAAAGATTGATCTGAGGTCCGGTTATCACCAACTTAGGGTCAAGGAATCCGATATTCGTAAGACTGCTTTTCGTACTCGTTATGGGCACTATGAATTTTGTGTCATGCCTTTTGGCTTAACTAATGCTCCTGCCGTGTTCATGGATCTTATGAATCGTGTTTGCAAACCATATCTCGACAAATTTGTCATTGTTTTCATTGACGACATCTTAATCTACTCCAGGAGTGAGAAAGAACATGAGCAGCATTTGCGCATGATTCTTGAACTCTTGCGAAAGGAACAACTCTACGCTAAGTTTTCAAAGTGCGAGTTTTGGCTCAAAACCGTACAATTCCTCGGACATGTTGTTGATAGTAATGGAATACATGTCGATCCAGCTAAGATTACCGCTATTCAGAACTGGGAGATACCAAGGACTGCGAAGCATATTCGTCAATTTTTGGGACTTGCCGGTTATTATCGAAGATTCATAAAGAATTTTTCCCTTCTTGCTAAACCCCTTACAAAGTTAACTCACAAAGGGAAGAAATTTGAGTGGTCCAAAGAACAGGAATCTGCTTTCAAGATTCTAAAGGATAAATTGACCACAGCCCCGATTCTATCTTTACCTGAAGGATCTGACGATTTTGTTGTTTACTGTGATGCCTCGAAGCAAGGCTTTGGTTGTGTTTTAATGAAACGTGAAAAGGTTATCGCCTATGCATCTAGACAGTTGAAGAAACATGAAGTGAACTATACCACACACGACCTTGAGTTAGGTGCCGTGGTATTTGCATTAAAGATATGGAGACATTATCTATATGGTACCCAGTTTACGGTGTACACTGACCATAAAAGTCTTCGTCACATCTTTGATCAGAAACAGCTGAATATGAGGCAAAGCCGATGGCTCGAGTTATTAAACGATTATCACTGTGAGCTGAAATATCATCCTGGGAAGGTAAATGTGGTTGCCGATGCCCTTAGTCGAAAAGACGATGTTAAATGTGTTCGTGCTTTAAACCTGAAAATCAAATCGAATCTTATATCACGAGTCTGTGAAGCTCAACTTGAAGCTATTAAACCGACACTTATCGAAGGTGAAGGACCTATCGGTTTCGAGAACTAACTCCAAGTGAAAGGTAATGGTACACGGTACTTTGGTAACAGAATTTGGGTTCCTCGCTTCGGTAATCTCTGTGAACTAGTCTTGGACGAAGCTCATAAGACTAGGTACTCTATTCATCTTTGTTCCAGTAAGATGTATCACGATGTGAAGGAATTCTACTGGTGGCCTAACATGAAAGCCGACATTGCTACGTATGTTAGCAAGTGTCTCACTTGTCTGAAAGTGAAGGCTGAACATCAAAAGCCTTCTGGTCTGTTGACACAACCTGATATCCCGCAGTGGAAGTGGGAATGTATCACTATGAATTTCGTTACTAAGTTGCCTAAGACTTCAAACGGTAACGATACTATTTGGGTCATAGTTGATTGTCTTACTAAATCTGCACATTTCTTACCGATCAAGGAAACTGACAAGATGGAGAAGTTATCACAAATCTATATTAAAGAAATTGTCTCGCGTCAAGGAGTTCCTATCTCGGTTATTTCTGATCGCGACAGTCGATTCGTTTCTAGACTCTGAAAAACTTTGCAATCTGCTCTTGGAACTCAACTCGACATGAGTATAGCCTATCATCCGCAAACTGATGGTCAAAGTGAATGAACTATTCAAACCATGGAAGATATGCTACGTGCTTGTGCAATCGATTTCGGCAAAGGATGGGACAGACATCTACCTTTAGCTGAATTTTCTTACAATAACAGTTATCACTCTAGCATTAAAGCTGCACCTTTTGAAGCTTTATACGGCCGGAAATGTAGATCCCCATTGTGTTGGGACGAACTTGAGCACATACATTTAACTGGTCCTGAAATTATTCACGAAACTACCGAAAAGATCGTCCAGATTAAGCAACGATTAGAAACTGCCCGTAGCCGACAAAAGAGCTATGCTGATAGAAAGCGAAAGGATATAGAATTTCAAGTTGGAGATAAAGTCATGTTGAAAGTATCCCCTTGGAAAGGTGTTGTCTGCTTTGGTAAACAAAGTAAACTCAGTCCATGATATGTTGGACCTTTCACAATCACTCAAAGAGTCGGTCCCGTGACGTACCGATTAGAACTACCAACTGAACTTAGCCAAGTACATGATATGTTTCATGTCTCGAATCTTAAAAAGTGTCTTGCTGATGACACACTTGTTATTCCTTTGGATGATATCCGCATTGATGAGCAAATGTACTTCGTTGAAGAACCTATAGAAATCATGGAAGGAGAGGTCAAACAAATGCGTAAAAGAAACATACCTATCGTTAAAGTCCGTTGGAATTCGCGTAGATGCCCCGAATATACATGGGAACGCAAAGACCAAATGATACGGAAATACCCCCATCTCTTCTCAACTGCTGATGCAAACGAGAAATCTACTTAAAACTTCGGGACGAAGTTTCTAATAACGGGGAGGTACTATAACGACCCTCATTTTTTCATTCTATATTTTTCCAATATTAAATGCCCAAAACAATATAATTAAAAACTTAATAATTAAACTTTAATCCACAATTGTTAAGTATTAAGAATTATAAAACATATTAATTAAATTTGTACAATAATTGACAAGTTAATAAAAGATGGAAATAAAAAGCTAATTAACTTTTGTGAACAAAATATAATACTCTAAAACTTGTTGCATTTAAACAATTAAATTAAACCTTTAATGAGCTATTTTAGCTAATCTAAAGTACAAGGACTAAAACGAAAAATTTCCAAACCCTCCCATGCAAACCCTAGCCGAATTTTTAATAAAAAAAAAGGGAAAATGACCATCCTACCCCTCATAAAATTGGCCCACTTTCACCTCCTCCCTAAACCCTAACTTGTTCCCAAAGTATTCCTAACTAAACCCTAATTCTAGAATTTTTTAACCTCACCTATAAATAGAGGCCTAGGCTAATGTATTCTATGTACCAAAACAATTCTCCTAATCCTCTCTCAAAGATCAATCTCTCTCTCCCTCTCCTAGGCTCACGGCCACCACCACCATCGAAATCATCACCACCATCTTCAAGGTTTTCAAGTAATCTTCAAGCTTGTTCAAGTGTTCTTCAAGATCTTCAAGGGTGTTCTTCATTATTCAAGTGCTTGGATCTTCATCTTCAAGTCTTCTTCTTGTTTTCTTGTTAATCTTCATCATCATTCAACAAGGTAAAAACCCTAGATCCAAACCTTTTAAATTCTTGTTTCAATTCATGTTATATTCATAATTATATTCATACTAGATCATGTACATTCATATTGTTCATGTAAAAAAAAAATATACATATATATACATGCTACGGTTTTTAAAAAAAAAAGGAAATTTTGGTTTGATCTTTAAAACCCTAAAAGATTATCAAAGATTGTGTTAATGTTTAAAAATGGTAACAAGATATATACATACTATATATAGGTACATGCTAATATACATACATATACTCAGTAAAATATATATATATATATATATATATATATATATATATATATATATATATATATATATATATATATACATGGCCGAAATTTAAAAAAAAAAGATTTTTGTTTGATCTTAAAACTCTAGAGATTTGATAAAGATTTGTTAGTGTTTAAAAAGGAAACAAGAATATACATACTATATATATACATATACGGTTTACATATATATATATACAAAAAAAATATTTTCTATATATACATATATACATACGGTATATATATAAAAATATATATATATAAAAACTATATATATATATATACATATATACGAATATACGATATACATATATATACATAAACATTAAATAAATAAAACCCTAATTTATTAAACCCTAATTTATTAAACCCTAATTTACTACCTAAACCCTAAACCTTAATTATTAAAACCTTATAATCATTACCTAATTATTTAACCTAATCATTACTTTCCTAAACTGTAATCATTAAATACTACTTTAATTAGTTAAACCTAATTAATTAATACTACTTATTACTAAACCCTAATACTACTTAACACTTATACATATATACTACTACTTAACACTTACACTATTACTAACACTTATAATATACTACTTATAGTATAACACACGATTACAATAGTCATTCACGATAACGTAAGGATTACTCGAACGTCAAGGCCTAGGGTGATCCTTGGTACCACTATGGGACGCTTGTGGATTTCGAATGCCAAACTTAGATTGGTCAAGAAATCCTGGGCCAACCGGTAACAATTGGTCATTCTGGTGACTCGGCGATGGAATAGATGTTTGGGTATGGTGCACAATGTCAAACCCGACTATAGTAATCATACACTTAGTTACTTTCACACTTAATAAGTGGTAGACTTATTAAGGACAACTCACTAGTGTTCAACACTAACTTACTAAAAATGGAAACTTACTAAAAGTGGAAACTTACTAAAAATGGAAACTTAGTAAGACAAACTACTCTTGCTTACTTAAACTTCAACATGGGAAAAAACATTTAACTACTCTTAAATGTCATTAGGTTGACTTTCTGCTCACATCCATCCAACTTTCTATTTCGAGGAATAACAATCTCACTCTACTTACTAAGGTGAACTCATAGCCCCACTTACTATTGCGCAATTTATTTAACTTTTTGGGGTGAGACACATGCTGCTTTTACTATTTACAATTTAGACACAAGTACCAACTGTTAAACTATGCTATACCTGGCTATGTCTAACAAAGTCCCTACAGTGATATTTTTAATTGCTCGTTAAATGCATTCTTAATTATTGGGGGTAGGCCTATCGAGAGTAACGTCCCCGATACATTTGACTAAGTCTTTGTATTACTTAATAATGAAATTAAACCGACAAGGACAGAACAACTTGTCATTGGGGCAAACTTGAAATGTTTAGTCTAAATATCACGAACTGGCATAACTTTTTGATCTGCGAGATCAACTTTATAAATAAAATCTTGTGGTCTAAAACAACGGTCAAACATATTTGTTAAACCTATGATTTCACTCAACCATTTTTGGTTGACACTTTAGCATGTTTTATCTCAGGTGTTGATTGATCAAGCTTACTTACTTACTGCTTATGTGATGCTACTTGGACTTAGGATCAAGAGATATCGCATTTAATATTCTTGCATTTGAAACATTTACTTTATTGTAATTTCAATTCTTGTAACGACATTTCATTTTCCGCTGCGTACTCAATAAAGTTTGTTTTTATCATTTATTATTGTTCTCGTATATTATAATATGTTGGTTTATTTGATATTAAGTCACATTTCGCCCAGACCCTAACTGGGGGTGTGATAAATGTTAGTAGTCCAATGTTAGTAGTCCATATATATAGTCCAAAATATCACCCTGAAATATTCAAGACGTATTGTATACGTATTGTATAAGACTCAATCATGACCCAAGGTACAACTATTGTCTTAGAATTAATCTAGACGTATTGTGAACATGGTGTCTTTCGATTTATCCGACGTATTGTATAACTATTTTCTTAACTAATCAAGATTACATGATATTATCTCGGACTTAACCAAGACTAGTATTTTACAAGGAAATAGTCATGACATGTTTAAATACATGTATAATACATGAAAAGTTAGCTAGGATATGGTTAGCATAGATTTTGTAAAAACAATCCCGTAGTCATTTTAGCCATTTTTAACCAATATTGTTTTGCCCATATCTTCTTCGTTACAAATCGGTTTTGAGTGAATCAAATTGCTATGGTTTCGTAATGAACTCTATTTTATAAAACTAAACTGAAAAAGTGGTGGTTTATAGTCGGAGTTACAGGTTATAAGTCTATTTATAAAGAGTAGTCATATCTACCGAAAGAACGACACCTTGATGACCATTTTGAAAAATATACTTCTACTTTGAGTTTAACCACCATTTTTAGATATATTAACATGTTCATATGAAATATCATTTTCCCATAGAATAATCTTTAAATTCAAAGTTTAAGATAGTTTTTAATTATCCAACCCAAAACAGCTCCCGGTTTTACTACGACTGCGTATGTCCAGTTTTACGGTGTTCTTCGTGTTTTCCAGTTTTAAATCCTTATGTTAGCATATCATATAGATATAGTACATGTGTGAAGTTGTTTTTAAAGTCAAGTTAGAAGGATTAAGTTTGTTTGTGAACAAGTTTAGAATTAACTAAACTATGTTCTAGTGATTACAAATTATATTCTTCGAATAAGATAGTTATATAAGTAAGAATCGAGCAAGGCTATGAACATCGTTACTACCTCAAGTTTAGTAGGTAAACCTACTATAAATAACAAGAATTAATCTTGAGCTTCAAAGGATCTTTGATGCCTTGGAAGTTCTTGAAGTAGAATCATGGAATGAAAACAAGTTCAAGTAAGATTACTACTTGATTAAAGATAGTTATATTTATAGAAATCGAATCAAAGCTTGAATATGAATATTACCTTTATTTAGAATGATAACCTAATGTAATAACAAGATTTTCTTGATCTTATATGATTACTTGGAATGGACTTAGAAATATTGAAAGTAATCTTGCAAACTTGAAAGGATTTTCGAAGTGTTCTTGAAGTGTTCTTCCTATGATGATTATAGCTTGATTCTTGAAGTAGTTTTTGATGAAGATGATGATTAGTTTACTGTAAATTTTGTTCTTGAGGGTGTGTGTGTGTGTTTTGAGAGAGAATTAGAAATAAAATGGAAATGAAATGAACTGAATGGTGAGTGGTGAGTGGTGAGTGAGGTTAAAAGGAGTTCTTGTTTTGTTTTCTTGCTCATAAGTCATGCTAGTTGTCTAATGGTTGGTTCCACATGTTTGTTAACTAATTGAGGGCTACTAAGAGCTAATCATTTGAGTGTATATACCAATAGTATATACATCTAGAAGCAGGGTATTATACGGGTGAAAATACCGTATGAATACGAGTAGAATTCTTGATGAAAATGAATGGGAATATGATTATAACTATCTATGTTAAATATAAGTATTTTGATATATGTATTTAATTCTTTCAAATGTGTATTAATACTTCTTAATACATTACATATATATATATTTTAATTAAGTCGTTATTTCGTCGTTAATCGTTACATGTATATATTGTTTCGAAACCCTTAAGTTAGTAGTCTCGTGTTATGTATATAGTTCATTGTTAATATACTTAATGATATACTTAATTATCATTTTATCATGTTAAACATAATGTATTAATATATCTTAATACAATACATATGTATTTATTTTAATTAAGATGTTATTACGTCGATAACCGTTACATATATATCTTGTTTCGAATTCCTTAATTTAGTAGTCTCATTTTATGTATATAACCCATTGTTAATATACTTAATGAGATACTTACTTATCATAATACCATGTTATATATATATATATATATATATATATATATATATATATATATATATATATATATATATATATATATATATATATATATATATATATATATATATATATATATATATATATATATATCATGTCGTTTTTACAAGTTTTAACGTTCGTGAATCGTCGGGCAAACTGGGTGGTCAAACTTTTATGTAAAATCCGTTTCAATTAATCAAGTCTTAAAAAGTTTGATTGCCTAACATGTTGGAAACATTTATATATGTAAATATTATTCTCAAATATATATAATCATGGAAAAATACGGGTCGTTACAGTACCTACCCGTTAAATAAATTTCGTCCCGAAATTTTAAGTAGTTGTAGGCATTGACGCATCAACTAGGAATAAGTGCGGGTATTTTTGCTTCATTTGATCTTCACGCTCCCATGTGAACTCGGGTCCTCTACGAGCATTCCATCGAACGTTAATGATTGGTATTTTGCTTTGCTTAAGCCTTTTAATCTCACGATCCATTATTTCGACGGGTACTTCAACGAATTGGAGTTTTTCGTCAATCTTAATCTCATATAAAGGAATAGTGAGATCTTCTGTAGCTAAGAATTTCTTCAGATTCGAGACGTGGAAGGTGTTATGTATACTGGCGAGTTGTTGAGGTAGTTCAAGTCGATAAGTCGATAAGCTACTGGCCCAACACGATCAATAATCTTGAAAGGTCCAATGTATCTTGGGTTTAGCTTCCCTCGTTTGCCAAAGCGAATGACACCTTTCCAAGGTGATACCTTAAGCATGACCATGTCACCAACCTCAAATTCTAAAGGTTTTCTTCTGACATCGGCGTAGCTCTTTTGTCGACTCCTGGCTGTTTTCAATCGTTGTTTAATCTGGATGATTTTCTGGGTAGTTTCCTGGATAATCTCCGGACCCGTAATCTGTTTATCTCCCACCTCGCTCCAAAAAATCGGAGACCTGCACTTCCTACCATAAAGTGCTTCGAACAGTGCCGCATCAATACTCTAGTGATAACTGTTGTTATAGGAAAATTCTGCTAATGGTAGATGTCGATCCCAACCATTTCCAAAATCAATAACACATGCTCGTAGCATGTCTTTAAGTGTCTGTATTGTCCTTTCACTTTGACCATCAGTTTGTGGGTGATAGGCAGTACTCATGTCTAGAAGAGTTCCCAATGCTTGATGTAACGTCTGCCAAAATCTTGAAACAAATCTGCCATCCCGATCAGAGATAATAGAAATTGGTATTCCATGTCTGGAGACGACTTCCTTCAAGTATAGTCGTGCCGATTTCTCTATTTTATCTTCTTCCATCATTGGTATAAAGTGTGCTGACTTGGTAAGACGATCGACTATTACCCAAATAGTATCATAACCACTTGCAGTCCTTGGCAATTTAGTAATAAAATCCATGGTAATGTTTTCCCATTTCCATTCCAGGATTTCAGGTTGTTGAAGTAGACCTGATGGTTTCTGATGCTCAGCTTTGACTTTAGAACAGGTCAAACATTCTCCTACGTATGTAGCAATATCGGCTTTCATACCCGGCCACCAAAAATGTTTCTTGAGATCTTGGTACATTTTCCCCGCTCCGGGATGTATTGAGTATCTGGTTTTATGTGCTTCCCTAAGTACCATTTCTCTCGAATCCCCAAACTTTGGTACCCAAATTCTTTCAACCAAATACCGGGTTCCGTCCTCCCGAATAGTAAGTTGTTTATCCAATCCTTTGGGTATTTCCTTTTCAAAACTTCCTTCCTTCAAAACCCCCCGTTGCGCCTCTTTTATTTGAGTAGTAAGGTTAGTATGAATTATTATATTCATAGCTTTTACCCGCATAGGTTCTCTTTCCTTTCTACTTAAAGCTTCGGCTACCACATTCGCCTTCCTCGGGTGATAATGAATCTCACAGTCGTAATCATTTAGCAGCTCAACCCACCTACGTTGCCTCATGTTCAGTTGCTTCTGATCAAATATGTGTTGGAGACTTTTGTGGTCGGTATATATGGTACATTTGACCCCATATAAGTAATGTCTCCACATATTCAATGCAAAAACAACAGCGCCTAATTCCAAATCGTGAGTCGTGTAATTCTGCTCGTGAATCTTCAATTGTCTAGACGCATAAGTAATTACCTTCATTCGTTGCATTAATACATAACCAAAACCTTGCCTTGAAGCGTCACAATAAATCAATAAATCATCATTCCCTTCAGGCAATGACAATATAGGTGTCGTAGTTAACTTCTTCTTCAATAATTGAAACGCTTTCTCTTGTTCATCCTTCCATTCAAATTTTTTCCCTTTATGCGTTAATGCAGTCAAGGGTTTTCCTACTTTGGAAAAATCTTGGATGAATCTTCTGTAGTAACCAGTCAATCCTAGAAATTGGCGTATGTGCGTTGGGGTTTTCGGAGTTTTCCAGTTTTCAACAGTTTCAATCTTTGTCGGATCAACCTGAATACCTTCTTTGCTCACTATGTGTCTGAGGAATTGAACTTCTTTCAACCAAAATGTACACTTAGAAAACTTAGCGTACATTTCTTCCTTTCTCAACAATTCTAGCACCATTATCAAATGTTCTCCGTGCTCTTGGTCATTCTTAGAGTAAATAAGTATGTCATCGATGAAAACAATGACAAACTTGTCAAGATATGGCCCACACACCCGGTTTATGAGGTCCATAAACACAGCTGGTGTGTTAGTCAATCCAAACGGCATAAACATAAACTCATAATGATCGTAACGCGTTCTGAAAGCAGTCTTTGGAATATCCTCCTCCTTCACCCACATTTGATGATAACCGAAACGTAAATCAATCTTCGAATAAATCGACGAACCTTGCAGTTGGTTAAATAAATCATCGATTCTCAGTAGTAGATAACGGTTTTTGATGGTAAGCTTGTTCAACTCTCGGTAGTCAATACATTAGCTGAACGTACCATCCTTCTTCTTGACAAACAAAACAGGAGCTCCCCACGGTGATGTGCTTGGTCGAATGAAACCATGCTCCAAAAGCTCTTGTAATTGGCTTTGTAATTCTTTCATTTCACTGGGTACAAGTCGGTAAGGAGCATGAGATATCGGTGTAGCTCCTGGTACAAGATCTACTTGAAATTCGACGGATCGGTGTGGTGGTAGTCCCGGTAATTCTTTCGAAAATACATCGGGAAATTCCTTTGCGACGGGAACATCATTGATGTTCTTTTCTTCGGGTTTGACTTTCTCGACGTGCGCTAAAATTGCATAGCAACCTTTTCTTATTAGCTTTTGCAGCTTCAAGCTACTAATAAGATTTAACTTCGCGTTACCCTTTTCTCCGTACACCATTCAGGGTTTTCCCTTCTCGCACAGAATGCGAATCGCATTCTTGTAACAAACGATCTCTGCTTTCTCCTTGATCATCCAGTCCATGCCGATTATTATATCAAAACTCCCCAATTCTACTGATATCAAATTAATTTTAAACGTTTCGCCAACCAGTTTAATTTTTCGGTTCCGGCATATTTTATCGGCTTTAACTAGTTTACCGTTATTTAATTCAAGTAAACACTTATTATCCAATAGCGTTAATAGACAGTTTAATTTAGCACAAAAATCTCTACTCATATAGCTTCTATCCGCACCCGAATCAAATAAAACATAAGCAGGTTTTTCATCAATAAGAAACATACCCGTAACAAGCTCCGGGTCTTCCTACGCTTCAGCCGCGTTAATGTTGAAGACTTTTCCTCAGCCTTTCCCATTATTATTCCCTTGGTTTAGGCACGCACTTTTGTAATGGCCCTTCTTCCCGCATCTGAATTAAGTAATGTCGGCATTATTTGTTCCTTTAACCACTGGTCCGTAGACTTCACACTTCGTCGCACCATGACCCTTTCTATTACACTTGGTACATGATTCCGAATAGTAAGTAGTCAGATGGTACCCTTCACACCTTTGGCATGGAATTTTCTGCCTCTTGTCGTCATTGTTGTTATTGTTGTTGTTGCGATTGTTATTGTTGTTGGGTCGGTTGTTGTAGTAGTTGTTGTTGTTGAGACGGTTGTTGTAGTTGGGGTTACGATTGTTGTTGCGATTGTTATTGTGATATAAGGTGCGATTGAAATTGTGATTATTATTGTTGTTGTACTGGTGACCCTTGTCACTGGTTTCTTCCCACTTCCTATTGCCTTCCTTTATTTTGGCCTCTCCGGCTGCCAACTCTTTATTTCTTCCCTCAATCTGGCCCATGAGTTTGTGAGCCATTTGACTCGCTTTCTGCATTGATGTAGGTGCGGATGCACTTACATTTTCCTGAATTCTAACTGGCAGAACTTTCACAAATGCGTCGATCTGTTCTTCCTCGTCCTCAAACATACCAGGACACATTAGAGACAATTCTGTGAATCGTCGCTCATATGTGGTGATATCGTTTCCTTGCGCTTGTAGTTCCCTAAGCTCTGTCTTGAGCTTGTTGACCTCATTCCTGGGACGGTACTGCTCATTTATCATGTATTTGAACGCTGCCCATGGTAGTGCGTAAGCAGTATCATGTCTGCTCGAGATAGGTGTTCCACCATGTTAACGCAATACCTGTGAAAGTATGTGTGGCGTATTTCACCTTATCCTCTTCAGTACATTTACTTATAGAAAACACAGACTCGACCTTCTCGATACACCATTTTAGTTCGACTGGTCCTTCAGTTCCATCGAACTCAAGAGGTTTACAGGCAGTGAAAGCCTTGTAGGAGCATCCTACATGGTTCCCTGTAGAGTTAGTCCCACTGCTGGACCCTGAGGGATTGTTGCGTAATGTAGCCTGTACTGCGGATATGCTCGCAGCAAGAAAGTTACAGAATTCTTCCTCATTCATATTCAGAGTTTGTCTGGTAGTCGGTGCCATTTCCTTCAAGGATAGCCAAAAGAGTTAAGTTAATCATATAGAATATCAGGAGTAGTCAATAGTATTTCGTAGCATAATATGAACTTATTTATAAAAGCCTTTTCTTAATATTAGCGTTTTATAATTATAATTCGGGTAGTACCTACCCGTTAAAGTTCATACTTAATAGCTAATATACGATTCAACTACTACAATTCTATCATGAAAAACTAATTACAATAATACTTCATATTTAAATCTTTGGTACAATATTTTACAATCATACAATACGGCTATTTTACATACAACATGAAATATAGCACACGATAACTATAATACAAGGCAGCTGTTAAGACAATTCTAGTTAAACTCAAATTGTTCAGTAAAAACACGTAATTCATAGGACCAAAAATAAGTCATGCACTGTGGTTTAACCAATACTATTTCCCATCTCATGTCCAGTGGAAAATAACCGTTGTGGCCCTTAATCGTACAGCACGTTGCGATGTCGTCAAAAGGACGGGGGTTACATAATACCCAACATTGTCGTAACAAATCAAAAACCTTAGTCCCCACCTCAACCACTAAATCCATTACCATTGGGAATGTTCTATTAAGAAGTTCTAACCCTATGTTCTTTTTCTCAGTTTGGTGAGAGGCAAACATAACTAACCCATAAACGTAACATGCTTCTTTAAGTTACATGTTTGCAGCTTTTTCTAATGAATGAAGTCCTATATTGGGGTATATGGAATCAAAATAATCCCTCAACCCGTAGCGGAAAATTACATTAGGGTTTCTAGAATACATCGCCCTAAAGAAAATATGGGCTAACTTAGGGTTTTCCCAGTGTGAGATACACCACATATCGAAGGAAAGCCTTTTATAAACCAAGGCATGCTCGGAGTGCCTTTTGAATGCTTTGTAAACCAACTTTGTCATAAACAATTGAGCCGATGAATCTTGACCCACTCTAGACAAGATTTCAACAACCATTTCCTGTGGTAGGTCTTCTAAAATATTCAGTTGTCTATCCCTAACATCCATTTTGTATTTCGTTATAAACTGTAAAAGAGACGAAAATTATACTTAAGTCTGATAATGGAAATAACAAGACATTACAAGCAATTTTTACATATAGCATAAAAGCACAAGCACATTATCATACATATATTACAAAGCATGGTAAGACTTATTACTACGAACTCTTCAATCAGACTCACTTGTTTCTTCCTCTTCTGACTTAGTTCATTCCGCTAATTTCTTACCAATACCCATTCCGCCCCTAATCCGAGCAGTAATTTTCACACCCTTTTTGGAAGGACCTAGTCTCTGAGATCTTCCAGGTCGATAATTAAAGTTTAAGTGATACGGGTGTTTACGATAAGAACGGTCAGGGTTATTTCTGATAACTAATGGTCCATCGGACTTGGGATCAGGTTTCTCTATCTTGATAGATAGAGATTTTCCCTTTTTCTTTTAATTAAACTGAGCCGATGTAATTTCTATCACTTCATTGGAATTCTCATCGGGATTCTCTTCTGGTTCCTCAGAGAATTGAGAGCCTTCCCAGTATTTTTCTTCCTCAGCTGAGACACCATCGACCATTTTTAACTTTGGTACATTGGTTAAAGATTTTGACTCAATATCTAAGTCGCTTGAATGACTACTGTAATCGGAGTCATTTGATAGCCTAGCGTGATTGGATGAAGTCATCTAACACATAATAGCAAGCATTATAAGAAATTAATATATCATATAGTATTTACATGATATAGTTTCCAACAAAAATGTTATGCAATCATTTTTAAAACAGACACGGTCGAAGTCCAGACTCACTAATGCATCCTAACAAACTCGGTTAGACACACTAATGTAAATTTCTAGTTCTCTAAGACCAACACTCTGATACCAACTGAAATGCCCCGTTCATATTGATTATAAACGTTTCATATTAATTGGTTTCATCGCGAGGTTTTGACCTCTATATGAGACGTTTTTTAAAGCCTGCATTCGTTTTAAAAATAAACCATAACCTTTATTTTATCGACAAAGGTTTAAAAGACATAGTATAGATTATCAATTAATGATAACCTACAAATACACGGTTTCACCCGACCATTACATAAAGATTAACAATAATATGTTACAACACAATTTTCTGAATGCAGTTTTTAAACATTATCATACAAGCATGCTGACTCCAAATCTTGTCTTTAAATAGCATGCAACAGCGGAAGTCTTTCAAAAATCACCTGAGAATAAACAT
This sequence comes from Rutidosis leptorrhynchoides, assembly GCF_046630445.1. NCBI lineage: Eukaryota > Viridiplantae > Streptophyta > Magnoliopsida > Asterales > Asteraceae > Rutidosis > Rutidosis leptorrhynchoides. The sequence goes on along the minus strand of NC_092336.1, from coordinate 454,714,883 downwards.
GCTTAAAATGTCAACAAAAATGTTGGTGAGCTATAGGTTTAACCTATATCGTAAATCGTAATAATAGACCACAAGATTTCATTTTTCATAAACATCATACAGGCATTATTCATATGGTGAACACCTGGTAACCGAACTAACATGATGCATATAGAATATCCCCCGCATACAGGCATTTCGCAATCTGCATGCTATATACTGGCCATCGCAATCAGTATATATCAATCGAAGTACTAAAGCATTCGTAACCCGAATGGGACGTGTCAAGGTCCATAGATCTATCTTTAGGATTCGCGTCAATTAGGGGCCATTTCCCTAATTCTTAGGCTACCAAGCTAACAAGGGGCGATATTTGGTATTCGTAATTCAACCATAGAATATAGTTTCAAGTACTTGTGTCTATTTTGTAAAACATTTACAAAGCTGCATGTATTCTCATCCCAAAAATATTAGATAGTAAAAATGGGACTATAACTCACTTTCACAGATTTTCAATTCGTTGAAAATCAGACTTGGCCACTGATCGATTCACGAACCTATAACAAATATATACATATATTAAAGTATGATAGAAATACATTCACATCATATTTTTATTTAAGTGTTGATGATTTAAGTTGTCAAGTTAGCAGTCCAACGTTAGTAGTCCAATGTTAGTAGTCCATATATAGTCCAAAATATCACCCTGAAATAATCAAGATGTATTCTATACGTATTGTACAAGACTCAATCATGACCCAAGGTACAACTATTGTCTTAGAATTAATCTAGACGTATTGTGTACATGGTGTCTTTCGATTTATCCGACGTATTGTATAACTATTGTCTTAACTAATCAAGATTACATGATATTGTCTCGGACTTAACCAAGACTAGTATTTTACAAGAAAATAGTCATGACATGTTTAAATACATGTGTAATACAGGAAAAGTTAGCTAGGATATGGTTAGTATAGATTTTGTAAAAACAATCCCGTAGTCATTTTAGCCATTTTTAACCAATATTGTTTTGCCCATATCTTCTTCGTTACAAATCGGTTTTGAGTGAATCAAATTGCTATGGTTTCGTAATGAACTCTATTTTCTAAAACTAAACTGAAAAAGTGGTGGTTTATAGTCAAAGTTACAGGTTATAAGTCTATTTATAAAGAGTAGTCATATCTGCAGAAAGAACGACGCCTTGATGACCATTTTGAAAAACATACTTCTACTTTGAGTTTAACCACCATTTTTAGATATATTAACATGTTCATATGAAATATCATTTTCCTAGAGAATCATCTTTAAATTCAAAGTTTAAGATAGTTTTTAATTATCTAACCCGAAACAGCCCCCCCCCCTCGGTTTTAGTACGACGGCGTATGTCCAGTTTTACGGTGGTCTTCGTGTTTTTCAGTTTTAAATCCTTATGTTAGCATATCATATAGATATAGTACATGTGTGAAGTTGTTTTTAAAGTCAATTTAGAAGGATTAAGTTTGTTTGCGAACAAGTTTATAATTAACTAAACTATGATCTAGTGATTACAAATTATATTCTTCGAATAAGATAGTTATATAAGTAAGAATTGAGCAAGGCTATGAACATCATTACTATCTCAAGTTTAGTAGGTAAACCTACTATAAATAACAAGAATTAATCTTGAGCGTCAACGGATCTTTGATGGCTTGGATGTTCTTGAAGTAGGATCATGGAATGAAAACAAGTTCAAGTAAGATTACTACTTGATTAAAGAGTGTTATATTTATAGAAATCGAATCAAAGCTTGAATATGAATATTACCTTGATTTAGAATTATAACCTACTGTAAATAACAAGAGTTTCTTGATCTTAGATGATTACTTGGAATGGACTTAGAAAGATTGAAAGTAATCTTGCAAACTTGAAAGGATTTTCGAAGTGTTCTTGAAGTGTTCTTCCTATGATGATTATAGCTTGATTCTTGAAGTAGTTTTTAATGAAGATGATGATTAGTTTACTAGAAATTTTGTTCTTGAGGGTGTGTGTGTGTTTTGAGAGAGAATTAAAAAGAAAAATGGAAATAAAATGAAGTGAATAGTGAGTGCTGAGTGGTGAGTGGGGTTAAAAAGAGTTCTTGTTTTGTTTTCTTTCTCATAAGTCATGATAGTTGTCTAATAGTTGGTTCGACATGTTTGTTGACTAATTTAGGGCTACTAAGAGCTGATCATTTGAGTGTATATACCAATAGTATATACATCTAGAAGCTGGGTATTATACGGGTGAAAATACCGTATGAATACGAGTAGAATTCTTGATGAAAACGAATGGGAATACGTTTATAACTATCTTTGTTAAGTATAAGTATTTTGATATACGTCTTTAAGTCTTTCAAATGTGTATTAATACTTCTTAATACATTACATATATATACATTTTAATTAAGTCGTTATTTCATTGTTAATCGTTACATGTATATATTGTTTCGAAACCCTTAAGTTAGTAGTCTCATTTTATGTATATAGTTCATTGTTAATATACTTAATGATATACTTAATTATCATTTTATCATGTTAAACATAATGTATTAATATATCTTAATACAATACATATGTATTTATTTTAATTAAGACGTTATTACGTCGATAACCGTTACATATATATCTTGTTTCGAATTCCTTAATTTAGTAGTCTCATTTTATGTATATAACTCATTGTTAATATACTTAATGAGATACTTACTTATCATAATACCATGTTATATATATATATATATATATATATATATATATATATATATATATATATATATATATATATATATATATATATATATATATATATATATATATATATATCCATATATATATATATATCATCATGTCGTTTTTACAAGTTTTAACGTTCGTGAAGCGTCAGACAAACTGGGTGGTAAAACGTTTATGTAAAATCCGTTTCAATTAATCAAGTCTTAACAAGTTTGATTGCTTAACATGTTAAAAATATTTATATATGTAAATATCATTCTCAAATATATATAATCATGGAAAAATACGGGTCGTTACAGATGATACTTATATATTACAAACTGAAAGTTCTGTTTATTTTGGGGATATTCTTGATGCGCTTTATATGTTAAGGTCGGTTACCAGGCAAGTTTATCTAAAGAGAATGATTTTAGCAGATGAGTGTTCCTGCTGATGTTTTTGTACACGATATATGTGTATGGTTATTAAAATTCGCGAGACAACCTACGGGGGAGAAAGGGTACGTCCCTCCTCTGCTAAGCATTATGAAAAATGATTTCGTACACGGGATAGGTGTACTATATTTAAAAATCGCAAGGTAGCCTACATGTGGGTATAGGATACGGACCCATTTGTGCCATTGCATTTAAACCTTGCGGTCTATCAAAATTATCGAATTTTATTATTTATGATAAACTTATGAACTCACCAACCTTTTGGTTGACACTTTTAAGCATGTTTATTCTTAGGTACGAAAGAAATCTTCCGCTGTGCATTTGCTCATTCTAAAGACATTACTTGAAGTCGTTCATGGCATATTTCAAAAGACGTTGCATTCAAGTCGTTTGGGTTCAAAAATATTATTATTAAGTCAATGACAGATTAGTCATTCATATTATGGGAATCATATATCATTTGTATTGAAAGGTTATATTTTGAAATGAGTTTGTCTTTTAAAAGAATGCAATGTTTGTAAAACGTACCATATAGAGTTCAGTACCTCGCAATGGGACCAAATGTTAATGTGTTCGTCCAGGTGGTTTGGACGGGCCTTTACAGTTAGTATCAGAGCGTAGGTCTTAGCGAACCAGGTCTTGTATTAGTGTGTCTAACTGATAGTTGTTATGATGCATTAGTGAGTCTGGACTTCGACCGTGTCTGCATGTCAAAAAGTTTTGCTTATTATTTCTTGTCATAAATTCACTGCTTATCATTCTAAGTCTAGACACTTCCTATTGCATTTATTGCATAGATAGTGTATAGATGAATTCATATCTTAGCGTATCTGTTACAGTAAACTCTACCTGACATTTTCCGAAGATTCCTTCGTAACTTAAGGGATTTTGGTACTATATATGCATATATAAATTATGTATTGCAATATACTAATCTACATCCTATAATCTATTTCATATCTGAAAATCATTTCATATCAAAAAATCATGTATCTAACCGTGCAAGATGAATTCTGCAACCAGTTCAAGTTCCTCGGATTCCGACAGTTATTCTGATATGAATTTCCACACGAGCTCCGAAAATAATATAACCGGAATGGATCAACCAATCAGCCATCATCAATTCTGGATGAACTGGGGATGGGTTCGTAGTCGACTTAACCAATGGAGACAAGAAGAAGGTGATCCTTTCCATCAACCGAATTCACCTCTTAGCGACGAACCTGAAGCACTTACCGGCGAACCAGTTCGAAACACCATTTTCACTCTCATTTCCAGAATAGCTCGCAATGATTATATATTATCTATAATTCTGAACCTTATTCATCTGCTCGTTCTAACTGCCAATCATCCAGGAGTAATAGAAGAAGTCAACGAGCTTCGCGCTCGAGTTAAAGTCTTGGAGAATATGGTGCAAACCTTACAAGCACCAGCAGCACCACCAACAACAATACCGCCAGTATTAACAGTTGTACCACCGACAACACAAGCCTCAACACCACACGTCTCAACATCACAATCTATACCTCGAGCATAATCATCGTTCTACGTATCATTCTACATCGATTATCTTCGTTCTACATATCGTTCTACATCATTTATCTTCGTTATACATGGCAATTATGTAATCTCTAAAGTTTTAGAGATTATGTACTCTAGCTCTAACCGTAAATCAAATGAGATTAATATCATATTGACTCATTAAATCCATGATTACATCTGAAGAAAATATATATGTAAGTATATATTCTCATAAAGATTGTAATTAAAAATTCGTTCGTACAAACTAATTAATTGTGGAAATATTTTAACGGGTAGGTAATACCCGAGAAATATTTAGATTTCACATTAATATGTTATATTGTACATTCTTCAATTCTAATTCAGCAGTCATTTACTATCCTACTTACAACCACTGATATACGTATCCGTTCACTGATGAATAATCATTTTCATTTAAATTCAATTCCATATTCGGATTTTGACCGATCAAAATCCAACAGGTGGCATAATGAAGAAAAAAAATGGACACAATAAAATTTGTTAGAAACAAACTAATATTCTATGTAAAATTTTGTTAAAAATCCACGCTAACAATATCCTAGCTAACTGTTCCTAAATTCATCATGACTATTTCCTTGTAATTTACTAGTCTTGGTTAAACCTAAGACAATATAATATAATCTTGATTAGTTAAGACAATAGTTATACAATACGTCGGATAAATCGTAAGGCACATGTACACAATACGTCTAGATTAATTCTAAGACAATAGTTGTACAATGGGTCACGATTAAGTCTTAGGAAATACGTATACAATACGTCTTGAGTAATTAGATTATATATTAAACTATTGGACTACTAGACTATTGGACTATATTTGGACTACTAACTGTGGACTACTAATATTGGACAATTAAAAGGTATTAAAATATTGATTATAACATATGAAACTAAACATTTCTTCGAGTTTGCTACTTGATTTCATCTTAAACATCATATGAATCTTGACAATTACAATCAGCGTTCAATCATCTAAAAACAAAATTTTCTTGAAAACAACTCGGATTGATAACCACTGATTCAGATATGAGAATGTTGATAAAGCAGCAAAAGTTATAGATGGTCTCAATGGCCAAAGGTTTGATAATAAAGAATGGTGTGTCGAAAAAGCTCAGATTTGGTACTGAAAAATGGATTGAGCAAACCATGAAGGAGATCGTGGACAAATACAAGGACCAAACCCTGTATTCAAAGAATCCAGATAATTCTATATCCGATGAAATCTTTAGAGAATATCTTGCTCCGTACTCATGTTAAAATCTTGCAGAAAATTTTTCTTCATCAACCTTCGAACTTAAAAATTCCAAAATATCATCATAAATATCTTCGATATTTCTGAGGATATTTTCATAAATATTCTTGTTCGAAATTATTTATCTCCGCGTGCTATCTGTGTTACATCATAAAGGAAACTGTTTCAGTTTCTTTATTCTGTAAAAATTCAAGTTTAAATTATGAATGATTTCTGGAGAAGTGTTGGGAATGGAAAACATGAGTTAGTATAATATAATGGCGCCTGGCCAATGTGGTTATATTACTGTAAGTCATGCTAAATTTCTAATGGAACGTGATGATGGTTCACAGATCATACCATCATCATGTACCATGTTACATAACTCTTTCATTCTACTTAACCTCTGAACATATCAAGAAATTATATTCTTGATAGTTCTATCCTCAGTGATTCTGGTAATTTAACAAATCAAATCGTGCTATTACGTTCCTTCCTGCTTAGAATATTATGATCATTAGAAACTCCATACTTATGAATTCTGGACCATTACTCGCTTTACTTAAGGTCGGGAAGAGAAAATAAAAGCATAAAGCTACGAAATATAAGGGAAAATATAAAGCCCGACAACAACACGGAGATTACAAACTGTGACGACCCGGATTTTTCCGACTACTTGATTATACTATCTACATGATTTAATAATTCCGACCTGATAAGTAATGAATTTTAATAAGTCTTGAACCTCTGAAAAGAGTTTTACACAAGCTTTTGGTCACCATTTTATTCCTACGAATCACGAACGTTATAACTTGTATTAATTATATATGTATATATATATATATATATATATATATATATATATATATATATATATATATATGTATATATATATATATATATAACTTGAAAATATGATAATTAAATATCTCATTAAGTATATTAACAAAGTATTATATATTCATTTTCATACTACTAATTTAAAGAGTTTTCGGACAATATATATGTTATTTTTTAAACGACGTAATTAACTTATGTTAAAATGTATTTATATACAATGTATTATGAGTATAAATACATCTGTTACGTATAGTTACTGGGCACTCAACAAACGTATAGAATATCTTTGCAGAAACGTTTATAACATGAAATCTTGTGGTCTATTATTATATCTTATGCTGACTTTAAAACTTATATCTCACCAACCTTTGTGTTGACAGTTTAAAGTATGTTTATTCTCAGGTCCCTAGAAGTCTTTCGCTGTTTGCTTATACGTTATACAAGCTATGTGCATGGAGTCATACATGCTTTATTCGAGAAAATCATCATGTATCTTATTTTGACTGTATTGTCAATGAATGTATTATTGTAAACTATTATTTACGGGGATTGTCTATACATAGAAATCATCAGATTTCAAAAACTTTGGATTTTATATATTCATTTATGGTGTGTCTTTCAAAAGAATGCAATGTTTACAAAATGTATCATATAGAGATCAATACCTCGCAATGAAATCGATGAATGATGTACTACGTCTAAAGGGATTTGGACGGGTCATCACAGTTGGTATCAGAGCATTGGTCTTAGCGAACCAGGTCTTGCATTAGTGTGTCTAACTGATAGTTGTTAAGATGCATTAATGAGTCTGGACTTCGACCGTATCTGCATGTCAAAAGTTTTGCTTATCATTTTTGTCGGAAATTACCTGCTTATCATTCTTTAGTCTAGACACGCTTTAGTGCAATTATTGCATAGATAGGGTATAGACAAACTCATATCTTAGCGTATCTATTACTATAAACTTTGTCTGACAGCTTTCGAAAGTTCCTCCGTAATCTACGGGATCTTCTGTACTATATATAGGTATTCCATGTAATTAGAATATCATCCGATATCCGATAATCATTTCATATCGAAAATCCTTTATCTAACCGTGTAAGATGAATTCCGCTACTAATTCGAGTTCCTCGGATTCTGACAGCTATTCCAATATGGATTTCTACCTGAGCTCCGAAAGCAGTGTAACCGGAATGGATCAACCAATTAGCCATCACCAATTCTGGATGAATTGGGGATGGGTTCGTATCCGACTCAATCAATGGAGACAAGAAGAAGGTGATCCTTTCCATCAACCAAATTGCCCTCTTGGCGAAGAACCTGGAGCACTTACCGGCGAACCAGTTCGAAACACCATTTTCACCCTCATTGCCAGAATAGCTCGCAACGATTACGTAATATCTACTATTCTAAACCGTATTCATCCACTCATTTCAACCACCAATCATCCCGGAGAAATAGAAGAAGTCAAAGAGCTTCGCGCTCGAGTAGTGACTTTGGAGAGTATGATGCACAATTTGCAGGCATCACAGGCATCACCAGCATCAGTACCAACAGCACCTGTACCACCAACAACAACATCCGCATCACCCGCCTCAATGTAACAACCCAACCCGTTAACCAACCAATAACGCGAAATAAAAAAAAATCTTTGTACAGCAAATGGCGCGGCGTGCCATGACCCCGCGCGGCGCGCAAAAGGGCCTGGACAGGCTGCAGTCCCAAAAAGTCAAAAACATAAAAATGTTTGACCACTTCCCGACGTAATTAGACAAAACGCTTTTCACAACATATTCATATATGAAAAACTAACACGTTCCATTCATAAAATAAGTTTTACGAGGCGGGGCCCACATCGACCCAAATTACCCCTTAAGTACAAAATGCATGTTTCGACCCCACAATTTTAAACACAAAATAAGAGCCGAGCATGGCGATTGGGGATACGCTACCCAATCCTAATTAATCCAAAAGCAAACCTTCTAAAGCAACTACGCGAGTCCACTAGTCCCATGCTTACCCGAGCCACCGCATCTATGCAAATCTATAAAAAGGTAAACAGCGAGAGGGTAAGCTAACGCTTAGTGAGTGCAATAGTTACACACATACATATATAATTTACCTACTTGCACTCCCTTACCCAAACCACACATTAATCCCGCATGTTAAAGCATAAGAAACGAGCATCAACAATCTTACCACAATAAACTCGTATAACAAGCGTAAAACCTAGTAACATCAAACGCACCACAATTACCTCGTGTATCAATTCGCACAAGCTAGTAAATCAAACGTACAACTAGCATAAACCTTAGCATAATCTCGCATATCATCTCGTAACAAAGCTAGTATCATCATAATCGTACAACTAGCAACACCATTAGCATGATAATCATAATAATAATTAAATGCTAAACAACAACTATAATCCATGGTTAACCAACTCTTCGCAAGGAAATGACTTCGCGAAACAAGTCATAGATGTTCATAACAACCGTTAGCGCCCAAACACGGTTATGGTATGCTAACCCCCGAGGTGTTCCAAAAATGGCTATGGCATCACCCCCAAGTGTTCCAAAAATGGCTATGGAATCACTTGATCAATGTGTGAGTAAAACACGGCTATTACTCACAATCATGTGCACAAACACGGCTATGTGCAACAATTTATACGGGCAACGACGTGAGAGTAAAACACGGCTATTACTCACCACCATATGCACAAACACGGCTATGTGCATAATTATCAATTGGACAAAACGGCTATGTCCCACAACTATGGTCACAAAAACGGCTATGTGACACCATTAATTAATGTGTGCAAAAACGGCTATGCAACACCTCAATGGTTACAAAAACGGCTATGTGACTCATTGTCAAATAATAGCATTACAATAAATATATCGGGACCAAAATCTTAAGTCGCATGTAGTGCACAAAATCCGGCTATTGTGACACTATTCCCAAAAGTGTCTAAACGGCTATCGTCGCATCGATGTGCACCAAAACCCGGCTATTGTGCACATCGCGCACAAGCAAATAAATTATATACATACATGTATAACTATTCCACTCACCTTGAAGTCTTGAAGAAAGCAAGCCAAATCCGTTGATCCGCCAATGAACGTACCTAATCCATTATCATAATAATAAACAACACAATTAGGGTGGATTACAAACCAACCCATATTGACACCTAGTGCAATATCGACCCGATTGCACTTCCAAGCTCAAACCACGCCCAAACTAACCAATAATCACTAACACAAGTGAGAAGGGTCCTAAGATGCCAATACAACCCAATCATAGGTGTTAAACACATATCTTGCCCATAATGACACTTAAACCCTAATTTTGACCCAAAGGAGTCAACATCGCGCCATTAGCAAGTTTTGACACCAAAACATATTTAACTTGGTTTTATACTTCCACTTAATCCATTTTAAGTTTATAAACCTTATTAAATCGACAATTGGGTCATAATCATCAACGAACCCTAATTTTGACTCTAGTCAAAATTAGTCAACCACAAGAACCCTAATGGTCTTCCAAAACATCAATAATCACTAATACTAGTGATTATACACCATTTACAAGTCTTAAACATGGTTAAATCATTAACCAACCCAAAACCCGCCTTTAACACTTATAAACCCGAATCTTGGTGTTAATCTTCAATTAACAACTAAATGGGTTCCATCTATGAATCATACAATCAAAAGCCCCAAAATTAAATGATGAACACGAAAACGAAATTCGGAGTTAGAGCTTACCACTAGTATCACCGTGTAGCTAAGAACGAGGAGAACAAACTTGTCTACTACGCCAAAGATCAAAACCCGCTTCTTCCTTTCTAAAAATCCCTTAGAATCAAATGGGGTGTTTGAGTTTTAGAGAGAAAATGAAAAGAAAAAGAAAAAGAAATGAATATATGAAATGGGTGGATGAGGTTAAGTCCCCAAATCTGGCTCAAATGCGAAAAGACCAAAATGCCCTTTTAAAAACTCTAAAATAGCAAAAAGGGGTCTGCCAGCGACATATGGCGCGGCGCGCCATAACCCCGCGCGGCGCGCGACTGGGCAGAATCATAATCCAGGTCTTACAACTCTCCCCCACTTAAAATCGATCACGCCCTCGTGATCTTCACCACTTAACCAATCCGGACCCACTCAACGGTCCTCAATCATATCCCAATCCGAACTTTCCTAGACAATTCTTTCCCATGAATCACCTTTAACAACTAAATCGTCACCCGCGATTTATCAAGTCTACAAATCCGAGCACTAAATCCCTGCTCATTCCCTCGCATCGGGAAAACTCATCCAATCTCTAACCGAGATATCAACCCCTAGCATACCATTACCAAGTACAATGCTAAAGTAACCACATACCAACTTAAGGTCAACCATCTAAACCGACGAAGACTGAGAAGAAGTAAATCCTTACAGATAACACTTACCACTAAACATCCCTTGTAGTGCGCAATACGACCCATACGCAACTACCGTAACATCATAATCCAACGGCTAGAACCGATAGCGCCCAAAATGACTATGGAAACGCTAATCCCAAGGTGTATAAAATCGACTATCGTCACACCCGTAACATCACGTGAGCGAAACATGGCTATCGCAATCACTAATCACACAACATGGTCCTCACGATCCCACCATCGGTGTATAAAACAACCGATAGATCACACCACACGGTCCTTACGAACCCACCATCGGTGTATAAAACAACCGATAGATCACTCAACACCGGATGAAGTCAGCGGACCCCGTCAACGGTCATGCTTCACCGATATAACACTACACCCATGATGAAGTCAGCGGACCCCGAAGGTCATGCTTCACCAATCAACAATACCATGATGAAGTCAGCGAACCCCGAAGGTCATGCTTCACCAATCAACGCCCTTTTGGCCTCGAACAATGAGTAACGTAACATCGCGCTCTGCTACGCCATAGTGAATCCTAACGGATACCACTAACCATTCACACAATCGAGCAAGAACCACCTATATCGAACATAGGCACAAAACAAAAATTCTCTAAAAGAGAATCCGCCACACACACATCCCTTAACCGAGGAATTTCACCTTGCTCGCCAAACACGTCCTTTATCTCTCAACGATATTTACCACATTACCACCCCGGTGATAATTCAAATCCAAAATCATAAGCACAATTTAACCGAAATTGTACTCTACCACAAATCGACCAAACTAGGTCCCAACACAAGTTTCGGATCTACCATAAGCATTATCCGAATTCTCACCCTAAGGTCCCCTCGTGCGGGAGTATAACTCCCCCACTTGGAAGTACGTTCCATATCCACAACTCGTACAATGCTACCAAAAGTAGACTTTACCAACAATTGGGTTCACACGACCCATCACCATATCTTACTCTAATCTTGAGCACCCGAAGGATTTCAATCAATCCTTAAACACTTCGAACGAAAAGTGTAACACAATTACACAAACCATACCCCCGCAATCATCCAATTGCTTTAGTTTGTCAAATTCCACCTAGTCACTCATGTACCTAAGGGTTTCTCCTCGGTACTCTAAGTACAATGTAACCGCAACACAATCGGAGTCGAACACCACGCTAGTAGGTATAAAAGAGGCACCTAATGTTGCGTCACGTAGACTCCTTTACCAACATACATCGAGATCAACACTCGATTTCTCGGGTTTCATCCCACCCGTCGAACCTCATGGTTCATCAACTTCAACACAAAAGCGAACACGTGCTTAACAACCGAACACCAAAACCCATTCCCATAGCTTGGTAGAAACATTTCCCAAATACTAAGGAATGCTTGGTTGCACCAAGTCTTACGCCCTTCGCTCAACAATCAAACGCCACCATAGGGTACTTCCATTGGGAACGTCACCCTTAACACTAACATGCACAACACAATGCATTTAACAACCAAACTCAAACGACACTTAATAAATAATCAAAGGACATATTTATTAAAACGAAACGTACCTTAACGTCTCCTTGTCGCACCCGTCCCCGCTAACTTGGGACATTCCGACTTACGATGTCCTTCTTTTTGGCAAATGAAGCACACCATGCCATCACCCTTTGGTACCGAACATTCCCAAGACTTGTGACCCCTCACGCCACAATTGTAACACCTAGACGCACTAGAATCCGATATACCCATCCGTGTACCACCCGTGCTCACGCTCGGACCCTTAGTCCTCTTACTTGGAGCACCATAAGAAACAACCCTTCTCTCACTTGAAAGTTCACCAACCTTCGATCGCGAATACGACTCGAAACCTCTAGCCGCGACGAATAACTCCGCAAACAATTTCGCCTGAACTCTGCTAATCTTACTCTTCAAGTCATCATTCAAGGTTCGATAGAAATCCTGCATCAACAAATGATCATTCCCCAAATACTCCGGGCAAAAACGAGCCTTCGCCATAAAGGTCGTCTTGAGAGTATTTAAATCCATAGAACCTTGTTGCAAATCTCGCAACTCATTACGCATTTCCGAAAAATCGGCTGAAGTTCGGAACTCCTCGAAGAATTCCTTCTTAAACTCGTCCCACGATAAAGCCATAAACGTTTTACCACCGATAAGATCAATCTTACCATCCAACCAATCCCTTGCCCCGCAACAAACTAGTAGCGAGTCTTATCCTCTTCTCGGGAGGGCAATCAATAGTACGAAAACACCCTTCGACATCCGAGATCCAAGTTGTGCTTATCAAAGGATCCGGTTTCCCGTCATACATCGGGGGTTTAGTCCTCATGAAGCTCTTAAGACAACGCTCCATTTCACCACTACTTTGAAGTTCAGAATACTTCCTATCCATTTCTTCTCGAAACGCACTCATTTGCTCCGCAACGGCTGCCGCAACTCTAGCGTTAAACTCAGCGTCGTTCGTCTCGATCCCATTTCCTGTCGCCATTCTAAGGAATGCAAAGCGATTAGACCACGAACGTATAAAATCACACGCACAACACCGCCCCATCTTGCTAAACATTTGTCGTACATCACTTGTTAGACACGATTTGCACCCGTAATAAGGTTTGCAAGTCCTTATTACGCACACACACCGTATCAACTCGTTAGTACAACGACCGCCTCGCTCGATGATATAAACAAACACAAACAAAATTCTACGTGATATAAACACACGCGAGAATTATCATCACATCAAAATAGCATATTAATAATATCAGCATTACTAATATAAACGTTAGTCCACCTATCAATTAAGGCGCTAACCAAATTCCCATTCCGACCCGTTCACCTACAAGTCCCGCAACAAATAAGCACACACAAAAGTCTAAGTCTAGGTACCTATCTCAAGTCGCCTAAATCCCTTAGACCATGCTCTGATACCACTTGTAACAACCCAACCCGTTAACCAACCAATAACGCGAAATAAAAAAAAAATTCTTTGTGCAGCAAATGGCGCGGCGCGCCATGACCCCGCGCGGCGCGCAAAAGGGCCTGGATAGGCTGCTGTCCCAAAAAGTTAAAAACATAAAAATGTTTGACCACTTCCCAACGTAATTAGACAAAACGCTTTTTACAACATATTCATATCTGAAAAACTAACACGTTCCATTCATAAAATAAGTTTTACGAGGCGGGGCCCACATCGACCCAAATTACCCCTTAAGTACAAAATGCATGTTTCGACCCCACAATTTTAAACACAAAATAAGAGCCGAGCATGGCGATTGGGGATACGCTACCCAATCCTAATTAATCCAAAAGCAAACCTTCTAAAGCAACTACGCGAGTCCACTAGTCCCATGCTTACCCGAGCCACCGCATCCATGCAAATCTATAAAAAGGTAAACAACGAGAGGGTAAGCTAACGCTTAGTGAGTGCAATAGTTACACACATACATATATAATTTACCTATTTGCACTCCCATACCCAAACCACACATTAATCCTGCATGTTAAAGCATAAGAAACGAGCATCAACAATCTTACCACAATAAACTCGTATAACAAGCGTAAAAGCTAGTAACATCAAACGCACCACAATTAAATCGTGTATCAATTCGCACAAGCTAGTAACATCAAACGTACAACTAGCATAAACCTTAGCATAATCTCGCATATCATCTCGTAACAAAGCTAGTATCATCATAATCGTACAACTAGCAACACCATTAGCATGATAATCATAATAATAATTAAATGCTAAACAACAACTATAATCCATGGTTAACCAACTCTTCGCAAGGAAATGACTTCGCGAAACAAGTCATCGATGTTCATAACAACCGTTAGCGCCCAAACACGGCTATGGTATGCTAACCCCCGAGGTGTTCCAAAAACGGCTATGGCATCACCCCCAAGTGTTCCAAAAATGGCTATGGCATCACTTGATCAATGTGTGAGTAAAACACGGCTATTACTCACAATCATGTGCACAAACACGGCTATGTGCATCAATTTATACGGGCAACGACGTGGGAGTAAAACCCGGCTATTACTCACCACCATATGCACAAACACGGCTATGTGCATAATTATCAATTGGACAAAATGGCTATGTCCCACAACTATGGTCACAAAAATGACTATGTGACACCATTAATTAATGTATGCAAAAACGGCTATGCAACACCTCAATGGTCACAAAAACGGCTATGTGACTCATTGTCAAATAATAGCATTACAATAAATATATCGGGACCAAAATCTTAAGTCGCATGTAGTGCACAAAATCCGGCTATTGTGACACTATTCCCAAAAGTGTCTAAATGGCTATCGTCGCATCGATGTGCACCAAAACCCGGCTATTGTGCACATCGCGCACAAGCAAATAAATTATATACATACATGTTTAACTATTCCACTCACCTTGAAGTCTTGAAGAAAGCAAGCCAAATCCGTTGATCCACCAATGAACGTACCTAATCCATTATCATAATAATAAACAACACAATTAGGGTGGATTACAAACCAACCCATATTGACACCTAGTGCAATATCGACCCGATTGCACTTCCAAGCTCAAACCACGCCCAAACTAACCAATAATCACTAACACAAGTGAGAAGGGTCCTAAGACGCCAATACAACCCAATCATAGGTGTTAAACACCTATCTTGCCCATAATGACACTTAAACCCTAATTTTGACCCAAAGGAGTCAACATCGCGCCATTAGCAAGTTTTGACACCAAAACATATTTAACTCGGTTTTATACTTCAACTTAATCCATTTTAAGTTTATAAACCTTATTAAATCGACAATTGGGTCATAATCATCAACGAACCCTAATTTTGACTCTAGTCAAAATTAGTCAACCACAAGAACCCTAATGGTCTTCCAAAACATCAATAATCACTAATACTAGTGATTATACACCATTTACAAGTCTTAAACATGGTTAAATCATTAACCAGCCCAAAACCCGCCTTTAACACTTATAAACTCGAATCTTGGTGTTAATCTTCAATTTACAACTAAATGGGTTCCATCTATGAATCATACAATCAAAAGCCCCAAAATTAAATGATGAACACGAAAACGAAATTCGGAGTTAGAGCTTACCACTAGTATCACCGTGTAGCTAAGAACGAGGAGAATAAAATTGTCTACAACGCCAAAGATCAAAACCCGCTTCTTCCTTTCTAAAAATCCCTTAGAATCAAATGGGGTGTTTGAATTTTAGAGAGAAAATGAAAAGAAAAAGAAAAAGAAATGAATATATGAAATGGGTGGATGAGTTTAAGTCCCCAAATCTGGCTCAAATGCGAAAAGACCAAAATGCCCTTTTAAAAACTCTAAAATCGCAAAAAGGGGTCTGCCAGTGACATATGGCGCGGCGCGCCATAACCCCGCGCAGCGCGCGACTGGGCAGAATCAGAATCCAGGTCTTACACTCAACATCACAATCTCTACCTCGAGCATAATCTTCGTCCAAACCTCTCTCATTTTTGTTCTATATATCATTCTACATCAACTTCATACGCCTCGTAGATACCAAGGAAAACCAACAGCGATAAACGATGAAGTATTGATTCATATCTTCATTGGAGAAATGTTCTGCGATGATTATGTAATCTCTAAAGTCTCGGAGATTATTTATTCTAGTTCTAGCCGTATATCTATTAAATGGATGGATAATAATGATAGAGGGTGGAGTAGAAACCCTGACAAAGAATGATGCATGTCTTACAAGCTAGATTTGTCATACAAGCACCAGTAGAAGAACCGCCAACATCACCAGCAGTATCACCAACACCAGCAACACCTGCAGCACCACAATATCCGCAAGCTCCATAACCACCGATAATATCAACACCTCAATCACCAATATGTATATTGTATTATCAAGTTATAAAATATTAACTCATTCTTTTCAAGGAATTTATATGTATATTTTATATATATAAATTTTGAAACCATAATTTATCTTTTCGTACTAAGCTATTACGTATGAATTTTTAAAGGGTAGATACTACTCGGTTAATTCATATTGCTAATATGCTACGATGTACATCCTTCGTTAACAACTTAACAATCATTAACTATAATCTCTGCATCAACTCAATGAATTCTATCCCCTAATAAACCAAGTGTAATATTCAAATATAGGTTTGATTTTACACTTTCATTTTCGATGTACCTGAAACCTTCTTGAAAATATCATTCGTGTCTTGCAAAGTTCACAAAAATTCCACGAGCACCAACATCTTTCACCGAGGAATGTCAATAAGATTAAATAACGAAGTATTGATTACTTTAGCAAAATACTCTACAAAGATTATCTAAAGTTTTAGAGATTATTCATTTTTAGTTCCAGCCAATAATCAAATGAGTTTAATATGAACTCATTAAATCTGTATTACATCTGAAGAAAATATACATACATATATTTTCATAAAGACTGTAATAAAAATTCTCTTGTACAAAATATTATTTGTGAAATTTTTTTAACGGGTAGGTAATACCCGAGAAATATTTAAGTTCACAATTAATATGTTACACTGTATACTCTTCAATTATTCGATAATCATTATCTATACTCACTACTTCCACAATGATATATATTCTTCCATAGAAATCAGAACAACCATTCCTATCCAAATTCAATTACATATTCTGATTTTGACATATCAGAATTCAAGTCAAGATATAACAGATAACATCACTCTTAGATCCTTACATCTTTCAAAACCATACTTTGAATTCAAAACTGTAATAGAACGTCACTCTTATTCATAAAACCCAGAAATATATTCATTTCATTCAAAATCCTAAATGATTTCATCTTGAACATCATGTGTATATTGACGATTACAACCTGCGTTCAAACCTTGAAAACACTTCAACTGATGAACAATCAAGAGGATGAACCAACCACACGTTATCTACGAAAAAGATTTACACATATATTCATACACCTGGAAAACTCTCGTAACTAAATAACAGCCTAACAAGTATATGTGCTAGATCTTTTGACATTGTTATTACCAAAAATAACCTTACAATCCTTTTTCAAAGTATTCAGTTTTATCACACTTCCAACAAGTTAACTTCGACTTCTCGTTCGGATTAGCCCTATTATAATCTTGATATATATGTTTGCCTTTTTGCTTTTGTTACCGGGGAACCTTTTATATTCCACCATATTAACGGTAAACGTATCAGCAGCTTCATTACTCTTTGGCGTAAGCCTCTCCGAAAAACACTATCATTATTTATTGAAATCCTATCATGTACTCATCAACGTCTTGTAATGATAATTGTCATACCATATATGAGGAAGCATCAATCATTATTTCGAAATTCGCAATGTTTCTACGTCAACAGTTATATATATACATATAACGTCTATCTCCTGAACTTATATACTTCAATTTTGAATTTCTGAAAAACACCCCAGTCCGTGAATCAATTCTAGGAGTTTTGAAAAGCTGATGAAGCAACAAAAACTGTAAACGACCTTAAAAACAAAAGTTTGACGATAAAGAATAGTGTGTCGAGAAAGGCTCAGAAAAAGAGAAAAATTTTGTACTGAAAAACGGATTGAGCAAACCATGAAAGAGACTGTGGACATATCACAAGAAATAAACCTGTAATCCAGATGTTCCATCTTCCACGAATACCTTACTCCTTACTTATTTTAAATCCTTGCCGAAAATTTCAAAATATCATCATATCTTCATTATGAATATCTTCGATATTTCTGAAGATATCTTCATAACTATTCTTGTCCGAAATTACTTATCTCTTCGTGCTATCTGTGTTACATCATAAAGGAAACTATTTTAGTTTCTAAATTTCTATAAGCTACGAGTTTAAATTATGAATGTTTTTGAGGTAGTGTTGGGAATTGAAGCATGAGTTAGTATAATATAATGACGCCTGATCAACGTAGTTATATTACAGTAAGTCATGCTGAGTTTCTAATGGAACGTGATGATTCACAGATTATACCGTCATCATGTGCCATGTTACATGATTCTTTCATTCTATTTAACCTCTAAACATATCAAGAACATATTTTCTTAATTGTTTTATCTTTTCCGTGATACCGGTAATTTACCAAATTAAAATCGTGCTATTATAATTCCTTTATGCTTAAAACATTAGTTATGTTCATTTGAAATTTCGTACCTACAAAATCGAGATGTCTTGATTGCTTTACTTAAAGTTGAGAAGAGAAAACAAAAGGATGGAGCTCGGAAAATTAAGAGAAAATACAAAGCCCGATAACAACACAGAAATTACAAACCGTGTATATCAATGCGTATAGCAATATAAAGACACGGGAGGATGATAAATACAACAATCTCTAGAGCATAGTAGATGTAAACAGATTCCTCCGGTGGAAGCTGGAAAAGAATGATAATGGTGGCGAACGTCAATATTAGGTCAAGAACCAGAACTGGATTGAGCATTTTCACAATCTTTTGGATGTATGAATTGAGGAAGAAAGTATAGGGATGGTGAAAATAATGGAACGGAAGAGGTTAATTTATAGTGGATATATTAGACAGAGCAATCGAGGCAGATCACCGCATTTAATTAAAGAGGATCGAAATTTTCTTAATTACCAAAAAAATCAAATCTGAGATAGATTACGAAGATTTTCTTTACATTCCTTGAAATCCGGAAATCAACTGTGACTACGTCAAAAGTTAAGACGAATCTTTATTTTCCTAAATTCCATCTTTTATGATAGCTTCACTCATAATCTTCACGTAATCGAATTGATCTATCCATATTTCTCAATGGTGAGAAGCTCTATAATTATTGAACTCATGCTTATCGTAAAACGGAACTCGACTCATTCAAGGTATTCAAAATACTCCATTAATATATTTCCTTGATAATGATTATATGAACAAATTGAATTCATGATATGAATTCAAGTTACATCATATTTCTTGATACAAGAATATTCTTGTTTTCATTATCAAACTTTCCTTAGCCAAATTTCGGGACGAAATTTCTTTAACGGGTAGGTACTGTGACGACCCGGATTTTTCCGACTACTTGATTATACTATCTACATGATTTAATAATTCCAACTTGATAAGCAATGAATTTTAATAAGTCTTAAACCTCCGGAAAGAGTTTTACACAAGCTTTTGGTCACCCTTTTATTCCTACGAATCACGAACGTTATAACTTGTATTAATTATATATGTGTGTGTGTGTATATATATATATATATATATATATATATATAACTTGAAAATATGATAATTAAATATCTCATTAAGTATATTAACAAGGTATTATATATACATTTTCATACTACTAATTTAAAGAGTTTTCGGACAATATATATGTTATTTTTTAAATGACGTAATTAACTTATGTTAAAATGTATTTACATACAATGTATTATGAGTATAAATACATCTGTTAAGTATAGTTACTGGGCGCTCAACAAACGTATAGAATATCTTTGCAGAAACGTTTATAACATGAAATCTTGTGGTCTATTATTATATCTTATGCTGACTTTAAAACCTATATCTCACCAACCTTTGTGTTGACAGTTTAAAGCATGTTTATTCTCAGGTCCCTAGAAGTCTTCCGCTGTTTTCTTATACGTTATACAAGCTATGTGCATGGAGTCATACATGCTTTATTTGAGGAAATCATCATGTATCTTATTTTGACTGTATTGTCAATGAATGTATTATTGTAAACTATTATTTACGGGGATTGTCTATACGTAGAAATCATAAGATTTCAAAAACATTGGATTTTATATATTCATTTATGGTGTGTCTTTCAAAAGAATGCAATGTTTACAAAACGTATCATATAGAGATCAATACCTCGCAATGAAATCGATGAATGATGTACTACGTCTAAAGGGATTTGGACGGGTCATCACAGTTGGTTATACTATCTACATGATTTAATAATTCCAACTTGATAAGCAATGAATTTTAATAAGTCTTGAACCTCCGGAAAGAGTTTTACACAAGCTTTTGGTCACCCTTTTATTCCTACGAATCACGAACGTTATAACTTGTATTAATTATATATGTATATATATATATATATATATATATATATATATATATATATATATATAACTTGAAAAAATGATAATTAAAAATCTCATTAAGTATATTAACAAGGTATTATATATACATTATCATACTACTAATTTAAAGAGTTTTCGGACAATATATATGTTATTTTTTAAACGACGTAATTAACTTATGTTAAAATGTATTTACATACAATGTATTATGAGTATAAATACATCTTTTAAGTATAGTTACTGGGCGCTCAACAAACGTATAGAATATCTTTGCAGAAACGTTTATAACATGAAATCTTGTGGTCTATTATTATATCTTATGCTGACTTTAAAACCTATATCTCACCAACCTTTGTGTTGACAGTTTAAAGCATGTTTATTCTCAGGTCCCTAGAAGTCTTCTGCTGTTTGCTTATACGTTATACAAACTATGTGCATGGAGTCATACATGCTTTATTCGAGAAAATCATCATGTATCTTTTTTTGACTGTATTGTCAATGAATGTATTATTGTAAACTATTATTTACGGGGATTGTCTATGCGTAGAAATCATCAGATTTCAAAAACTTTGGATTTTATATATTCATTTATGGTGTGTCTTTCAAAAGAATGCAATGTTTACAAAACGTATCATATAGAGATCAATACCTCGCAATGAAATCGATGAATGATGTACTACGTCTAAAGGGATTTGGACGGGTCATCACACAAACCGTGGATATTAATATGAATAGCAATATAAAGACATGGTAGAATTAAGAATAGTATCACCCCAACATAATAGTAGAAGTAAACAGATTCCTCCGGTGGGAGTTGGAATAGAAAAATGACAGATGCGATAGTTAGGAAAAATATCAAGGATTAGAACTGGATTAAGCATTTTTACAATCTTTTAGAAGTAGGAATTAAGGAAGAAAGTATAGGAATGGTGAAAGTAATGGAACGGAAGAGGTTAATTTATAGTAGGAATATCAGACAGAGCAATCGGGGCAGATAACCGCATTTAATTAAAGAGATCCTAATTTCCTTAAATCCCGAAGAATCAGATCTTATATAGATTTCAAAGATTTTCTTTAAATCCCTTGAATTCCAGAATTTAACCCTGACTACGTCAAAAGCTAAGGCGAATCTTTATTTCCTCATTTCAAATCTTTTGCGATAGCTTCTCTCATACGCTTCGAGTAATTTAATTATTCTATTCAAATGTGATAAAATCTATTTTATCAACTCTTATTCGTCATCTAAATATTCTAGTTGTCGACCATGACTACCTCACTCAAATTTCGGGACGAAATTTCTTTAACGGGTAGGTACTGTGACGACCCAGAAATTTCTGACCAAATTTAAACTTAATCTTTATTTGATTTAATATTTTTGACACGATAAGTAAAGTCTATTAGGTTGAGTCTCAAAATTTTTGAACTGTTTTCATGAATTCATTTGACCTTCGACTAGTTCCGACGATTCACGAACAACTAATTGTAAATAGATACATATATATTTAAATATATATGTATATAATAATTTGAAATAATATTTGAAATAATATATGATTTAATTGTTGGAGATAAATATATAAAATAATAAACAATATAATAAAGTTTATTATTTAAAATGAATCTATATATATAAAGTATATTAAAAATAAATATTAAATGATTGTAATACTCGTTTGATGTTCCGATTGATATTAAGCAAGTCAAATTCAAACTTATATAATTTTAAAAATAAACGGTGATCCGAAAATTAGTGACATAAATTATAGGATTATTAGAAATGTATTTAGGATCTAATTATTAAATTTTAACACTTTTTATATTTTACCCAGAATCGAGCGCGGACAGTTAATTTAATTTTTTAATAATTTTAAATAATTAATGACCAATTTTATACCATAATGACAAAAATAAATAAGGATAATTACTGTAAAAATTTGGGATTTTTAGGAAGACTTTTAATTGAAAATTGTTTAGCAAATGAGTACGAAATCCAGTCCGAGAAAGAAAATCTAAACAATAATTGATGACGGCTTAACTATTGGTTTTTAATTCCCACGTTTATTAATTTAAGAATATTAATATGGGATATTTTCTTTCCACTTGTTTCAAATAATATCTTCCGTGATTTGAGAAGTAACATGAGAGTTACTGTTGTTGTCTCACTCACAAAAAAAACACCTTATATATAAACATATAATTACATATACATGTACGGGAAGAGTACGAAATCCAGTCCGAGAAAGAAAATCTAAACAATAATTGATGACGGCTTAACTATTGGTTTTTAATTACCACGTTTATTAATTTAAGAATATTAATATGGGATATTTTCTTTCCACTTGTTTCAAATAATATCTTCCGTGATTTGAGAAGTAACATGATAGTTACTGTTGTTGTCTCACTCACAAACAAAACACCTTATATATAAACATATAATTACATATACATGTACGGGAAGATTTAAAAACAAAATCATCTTGAAACCTTCTAACAACCATCACCTTTCTTCTTCGTTGAGCCACCACTACCACAGCTTCACCATCACCAGAAACCACCCTAATCTTCAAACCATAATCATCACCATCATATCTTTATCCGCCACCCATCACTAACCCATCAACCACCACTTCCACATCCTCCATCTCTCTCATAAGTTTGATTGTGAACCGCCACACCTTGCTGATGTTAGTAACTGAGAAACACCACTTCAAACCCGTTAAACCATCACTTATTTGGTCACTACCATTATCACCATAACTAAACCGTTTTGATTGAATTAAATACAAACCGAACACCCCTTACCATTTTTCTTTTTTTTCATACATTTGTTTTACTTTATAAACCCACCACCTTTTACAACCGTTACCCCCCATGTAACCACCACAAACACCACCCATTCAATCACCTTCAATCCAATGCTACTGCAACTACTTCTGATTCTGGTTTGGTTTGTTTCGAACCCCATAAAACCACCATTTTAATTACTACTGTTAATAAATGAAACGAAAATGATGGTGGAATATGGATGTGAGGAATGTTACAGCTTTTGCTATCTGATTTGGTTCAATAAAAAGCATCACCATCGATTTTTTTTATTTTATTATGCTCTCCACTTGCTAGTTAATGAAAATGGTGGACCAACATTTATTCCTTCTAATTCACGTGCCTTCTTTTATTCAACAATTTTTTTTTATTTACTGGAACCCAGGCCACAGGCCTTTATATTTTGTGTGGGCCGAGAATCAATTTGTTTGTTGGGCCGAGAATCAAATTGCCTGTTGTGCCGCAGGTTACTAGAAATTATTTTGGGCCGTGAACTTCCTGCTGTTAGGCCGTGAACTTCTGCTGTTGGGCCGAAGAGGGCTGGTCCAGGTTAATGGGAATGGAGACGATGAGGTACTAGATAAAATGATAAATGGAATTAATAATGATTAATATAGATGATTAGGATTATGGTTATGATAATTGATGAAGAAGGACATATTAATGATGATCAATGGTGATGATATTAAGTTAGGATGATGATGAAGTTGAAGTATGAGAGTATTGAAGAAAATATAGTGATATACGATAGTTTAAGATAATAAAGGATGATGAGGATGTGTGATAACTATAAGAAAATGAAAATAATAATGAATGATGCTCGTGATCATGATGATGTTATGATGATGATTATATTATGATAATGATGAGATGACGAGGATACGATTAGGATGGTATAATTCTTATCATTTTTATTATTACTTTTATTATTATTATTATTATTATTATTATTGTTATTATGATAAATATTATTATTACTAATATTAAAGATATAATTATTATTACCACTAATATGATTAATATTATTATCATTATTATTAGTATTAGTAAGATCATTATTATAATCATTATTATAATTATTATTATCATTAGTATTAAAATGATTAATAAGATTATTGTTATTATTACTAACTTTAGTATTAGTACTAACATTATTATTATCATTAATATTAGTATTATTATCATACTTATAATTATTATTATCATTATTATTATTATGATTAACATAAGTATTATTACCAATAATATCATTACTATTATTAATATGATTATCATTAATAGTATTGTTATTATTAAAAATTATTATCATTATTATCACTTTTACAAAAATTATCATTTTTATTATTATTATTAGAATTATTATTATTATTATCATTTCTATTAAAAGTATCATTATAACTACAATTATCAAAGTTATCATTTTTATTAAAACTATAATTTTTATTAAAACTTAACATTTTTAGTAAAGTTATTATCTTTATTAAAATTATCATTTTTAAAATTAACATTAATATTATTATTACTATTATTACTATCATTATTATTATTGTCATTCTTATTAGTATTATTACAAATAGATATTTTTTTTATAAAAATACATTACAATTATATTAATATTACATATTACTATATTCTATCAATAAAATATTATTAATTAAACTATATATTTTATCATAAAGACCTTAATGTAAAGTTCTTATTTTTATAAATAAACTATTAAACTACCTTAATAAAAAATTATTTTATTAATATTAATAAATGAATTAATGAAGCATAAAACAATTATATCACTAATAATAATATATAAATTTGTTCGATTACAATTATATGTGTTAATATATATATATATATATATATATATATATATATATATATATATATATATATATATATATATATATATATATATATATATATATATATATATATATATATATATATATAAATGATATAGGTTCATGAATCCGAGGCCAACCCTGCATTGTTCAGTTTAGTCGTATGCATATTTTTACTACAAAATATCGTATCGTGAGTTTCATTTGCTCCCTTTTTACTTATTTTTGAAATATATATTTTTGGGACAGAGAATACATAAAATGCTTTTATAAATGTTTGACGCGATAGACACAAGTAAAACATTCCTCGAATGAAATTGTTATACTGAATATCACCCCTGCTTATTATAGCTTGGTAACCTAAGAATTAGGGAATGACACCCTAATTGACGCGAATCCTAAAGGTAGAACTATGGGCACTGACCAGTCTCATCCGGGTTACGGATGCTTTAGTACTTCGAGGTTTATATATATATACAGATGATACTTGTATATTACAGACTGAAAGTTCTGTTTATTTTGGGGATATTCTTGATGTGCTTTCTATGTTAAGGTCGGTTACCAGGCAAGTTTATATAGAGATAATGATTTTAGCAGATGAGTGTTCCTGCTGATGTTTTTGTACACGATATATGTGTATGGTTATTAGAATTTGCGAGGCAACCTACGGGGGAGAAAAGGGTACGTCCCTCCTCTGCTAAGCATTATGAAAAATGATTTCGTACACGGGATAGGTGTACTGTATTTAAAAATCGCAAGGTAGCCTACAGGTGGGTATAGGATACGGACCCATTTGTGTCATTGCATTTAAACCTTGTGGTCTATCAAAATTATCGAATTTTATTATTTATGATAAACTTATGAACTCACCAACCTTTTGGTTGACACTTTTAAACATGTTTATTCTCAGGTATGAAAGAAAGCTTTCGTTGTGCATTTGCTGATTTTAAAGACATTACTTGGAGTCGTTCATGGCATATTTCAAAAGACGTTGCAATCAAGTCGTTTGGGTTCAAAAAGATTATTATTAAGTCAATGACAGATTAGTCATTCATATTATGGGAATCATATATCATTTGTATTGAAAGGTTATATTTTGAAATGAGTTTGTCTTTTAAAAGAATGCAATGTTTGTAAAACGTACCATATAGAGGTCAGTACCTCGCAATGGGACCAAATGTTGATGTGTTCATCCAGGTGGTTTAGGACGGGCCTTTACACACGTTATCAACACATTTCTTCGCTATTAAGATAAGGATGAAGATTTTAACGTTATCCTAGATTTTAGAATCTTTCTAATACCTTTTGACCATTATTATTGTTAATGGTCCGTGATTGAATTGCATATAAATATATAAAATAAAATATGATATTATAATAATTATTATTTAAAATGTATCTATATATATATATAAAGTATATAGAATATATATATATATATATATATATATATATATATATATATATATATATATATATATATATATATATATATATATATATATATATATGTATGTATGTATGTATGTATGTATGTATGTATATATAAGGTTTCGAATTTATATAGTAAACGACAGTAACACTCGTTTGACATGCGATTATGATTAAAAAATTTTAAATATGAATACAGAAGATAGAGACGAGGATTGGAAAACGTAAATAACCAAAACGCTCAAACATGCAAGTTACACTCCAAGTGATATAATTTATTGATTAATTAAGTCTAATTATTGACGAAAGTACAAGTCACGAAACGTAAAGTACAAGATATTAAAGCATACGAAAAGACATTCGAAAAACTGGAACCGTGACATAAATCGATCATCAACGTACAAGTCAACGGAACTAAAATTATAAGTCAACTATGCACGAAAATATAATATAATATATATATAATTATATAAATTAAATATATATATATAATTATATAATAAAAACTGTCGGTAGCCCATGAGATTCTCGTTGGTGAACTGGAAAGAGACTGGCCGCGATCGCGGGCCTTCTACCCCTAAACCCTCCGCGATCGCGAAGTGGTGGGATCCAGATCAGGACTATAATGCCCGAGTTTTTCTTGCTCGATTCATTCCTCAATCTCTCTATCTTAATATACTCCGTAGTTATTTATTTATTTTATTATTATTATTATCATTATTAAAGATTATTGTTATTTTCTTATTAATATTAGTATTATACATAAAATACAACGACGAGGTTATGTTCGGGTGATTTCAAAATGAGTTTTTCAAATGGGTTAAAGCTAAGGAAATTATGGGTTATAGCTAAGGAGATTATGGGTATTGCTCGGGGGTTTTTAATCAAAGGCTAAACTAGAGATTTTCGTTTCCGTTGCATTCGCATAATTTTTCTGCAATATTGATACGTGAGTGATGATTCCATTTTTATTATCTAAAATTATTACTACTACTACTATTATTATTATTATTATTATTATTATTATTATTATTATTATTATTATTATTATTATTATTATTATTATTATTATCATCATCATCATTATTGATATGATTACGATTATGTGTTTGTGATATAAAAGATGATTAAAAGCTACTGAATATAATGATTATGAAATAATAAATATAAGTATCACGATTTAGTTAAAATATTGTTAAGGTTATGATTTAGATAAAAATATCATTATTATTATTATTTTTATCATTATTATTATTTTTATCATGATCATTATTAAAAGTATCATTATTATTAAAATTATCACTTTTATTAAAATTAACATTTTTAATAGAATTATCATTTTTATTATAAATTATTATTATTATTATCATTATTATGATTATTATTATTATTATTGTTATTAGTAAGTATCATTATTAAGATAATTTATTACTAATATTAAAGTATTATTATCATTATTATTAAAAGCATCGTTATTATGAAAATTATCATTTTTATTAAAAATTATCATTATTATTAATAAAATTATCATTATTATTATAATTAGTATTATCATTAAGATTATTACTAAAATTATCAACTTTATTAAAATTATCATTATTATCATTTTTATTAAAATTATCACTATTATTATTATCATTTTTATCATTACTATTATTATTATCCTTATCCTTATCATTATTATTATTATTATTATTATTATTATTATTATTATTATTATTATTATTATTATTATTATTATTATTATTATTATTATTATTATTATTATTATTATTATCATTATTATTGTTATTACTATCATTATTTTTATTATCATTATTATTATTACTTAACATTATTAGTATTATTATGATTACCAATATAAAGATGATAAATACAAATATTATTATGAAAATGATTAAGTTATAATTTAAAATAAATTATTAATATTATTATCATATTATTATAATTATTATATTAACAAACAAATGATATTTATATAAAAATATATTTATTACATATATTATAACTATTACATACTATTTCTATATAATAAGGTTATACATAATATATAAACACATTTTAAGATATTACATAAATATACATATATAAATATTAATTTTAAAACATTATATAATATTTCTAAACATTAACATATATTATTTATATTAAAAGACATATATTATTTACTTTAATAAAATCTAATATATAAATATTAATTATTTATTCAAAATATATAAAATAACTATATTTAATTTATTTATTAATATAACATACGAATCATTAAATATAACAAGTATATTAATAATATTAATATATATAAACTTGTTATATGTTTTAATATATATATATATATATATATATATATATATATATATATATATATATATATATATATATATATATATATATATATATATATATATATATATATATATATATATATATATATATATATATATATATATATATATATATATATATATATATATATATATATATATATATATATATAACTGATATAGGTTCGTGAATCCGAGGCCAACCCTGCACTTGTTCAGTGCCGTCATATGCATAATTACTATGAAATACAGTATCGTGAGTTTCATTGCTCCCTTTTTACTAAATGCTTTTGCAATATATATTTTTGGGCTGAGAATACATGCGCTTTTATAAATGTTCGACAAAATAGACACAAGTACTGAAAAATATTCTACGACTGAATTACGATACCGAATATCACCCCTTTTAGCTTGGTAACCTAAGAATTAGTGAAATGGCCACTAATTGACGCGAATCCTAAAGATAGATCTATGGGCACTAACACGCCCCAGTCAGTGATATGAACTGCTTTGGTACTTCGGTTATTATTATACAGATAAGAGTTCCTGTATGATGGGGATATTCTATATGCATTTTGTTAATGTCAGTTACCAGGTGTTTATTCGTATGAATGGATTTTGCAGATGAGAGTTCCTGCACATTGTTATAAAAATCAAAATCTTGTGGTCTATTAAAATTATTGAAATGATTGTTTATGATAAACCTATGAACTCACCAACTTTTTAGTTGACACTTTTACGCATGTTTATTCTCAGGTATGAAAGAAATCTTCCGATGTGCATTTTCTCATTTTAAAGATATTACTTGGAGTCGTTCATGGCATATTTAAAAAGACGTTGCATTTAAATCATTCGAGTTCAAAAAAATTGTTATTAAATAAATGACAGATTAGTCATTTATATTTGGGAAACAGATTTATATCATTGGTATAGTGTGAATGTAATTGAATTGGTATGCATACCTGTCAACTTTCATTTTAAATGAAAGTTTGCCTTTTAAAAATGAATGCAATGTTTACAAAACGTATCATATAGAGGTCAATACCTCGCAATGAAACCAATTAATATGAAACGTTTATAATTGATATGAACGGGTCGTTTTAGCTCGCAACAACGAAGGATCTACTATCTTTATTAGACGTCTCGGTAAATCTGTTTCTTGTCATATGATTAAGTCTACCTTTGGTAAAATTGGATTGTTGTCAGAAATAAAATTCTGGTCCAGCAGAAGGTACTGCTTTGTTACATTCTCCAACGACTCTTTTGCATCTATCGCCGTGGATTCCATGAATGGTTCCAGGGTTTTTGGTGATCCGATTTATGTGCGATTGCCGGTCCGTCGGGCTAACAGAACCGCCCGTTCTCTTCATGGCCCTAATAGTTTTTCTTTGCCAGTTAAACTCCGGTGTAAGATAGCCACTAATACTCTCGTGACGGATCGACTAGATTTTTGTATCTTGGTTATTAATTCGGTCCCTTTAGAGGATTTGAAACTTCAAGCCTTTATTATTAAGCACAATGCTTCGATTAACAAGGTATCCAAAGTGGGCCAGTTTGGGGCGATCCTTGATTGCACTAACGAATGTGGTTTTAATAGCTTTTTGTCATCTACATCGGAAGAATTTGTTCTTATTTCTCCGTTGAAGGATTTGGCTTGGAATTACTTCTGTTTCACTTGGTTAGATATTACGGGCATACCGATTGCCTACGCCTCTCCCGAGAATGCCATCAAGATCGCGAGCCTTTTTGGGGACGTTTTGAAATTTGCAAGCGCTTCAAATAATTTGGGTAACGTCGGCTCATTTTATGCCTTCGTGAAAACTGGAAACCTAAAACATTTACACGAATTGGTTGATGTTGACCTCGAAGATGACTCATTCTCGGTATGTAACGTTTGGGTAAACGAATTTTGCTCTCTGTCGGAGTTTGATTTGACTGTGTTTCCTGCCGATCTGCTAGCTATTTCAAATCGCATTGTAATCTCGGGCCATCCTGTTTTCGGCCAGCATGCTGAGTTAGTGACCGAAGCTTTGCAAGAGAATGGTTTAGGCGGGTCTGATTGTAATAGCCCGTCCAAATCCATATGGACGAATACAATAACATTTGGTCCAGTTGTAAGATCCTGTTTTCTTTTGGGTTTGGACGCCGTCCAACACTTTGGGACGCCGTCCTATTTTGAAGATCTGGACGCCGTCCAACACTTTGGGACGCTGTAGTGACCCGAACTTTTCCATGTTTATATATATTAATTGAGATTGATATTTACATGATTAAATGTTTCCAACATGTTAAGCAATCAAACTTGTTAAGACTTGATTAATTGAAATATGTTTCATATAGACAATTGACCACCCAAGTTGACCGGTGATTCACGAACGTTAAAACTTGTAAAAACTATACGATGACATATATATGGTTATATATATAGTTAACATGTTTTTATTATAAGTATGTATCTCATTAGGTATTTTAACAATGAGTTATATACATAAAAATGAGACTATTAATTTAAGAAACTCGAAAACAATATATATAACAATTATCGTTATAACAACGTCTTACTAGGTACATATGAATCATATTAAGATATTGATACACTTGGTTAATTATGTTAAATGATAAGTAAATATATTATTAAGTGTATTAACAATGAAATACATATGTAAAAATAAGACTACTAACTTAATGATTTCGAAACGAGACATATATGTAACGATTATCGTTGTAACGACATTTAACTGTATATACATCATACTAAGATATATTATATATCATAATATCATGATAATATAATAATTTAACATCTCATTTGTTATAATAAACAATGGGTTAACAACATTCAACAAGATCGTTAACCTAAAGGTTTCAAAACAACATTTACATGTAACGACTAACGATGACTTAACGACTCAGTTAAAATGTATATACATGTAGTCTTTTAATATGTATTCATACACTTTTGAAAGACTTCAAGACACTTATCAAAATACTTCTACTTAACAAAAATGCTTACAATTACATCCTCGTTCAGTTTCATCAACAATTCTACTCGTATGCACCTGTATTCATACTCGTACAATACACAGCTTTTAGATGTATGTACTATTGGTATATACACTCCAATGATCAGCTCTTAGCAGCCCATGTGAGTCACCTAACACATGTGGGAACCATCATTTGGCAACTAGCATGAAATATCTCATAAAATTACAAAAATATGAGTAATCATTCATGACTTATTTACATGAAAACAAAATTACATATCCTTTATATCTAATCCATACACCAACGACCAAAAACACCTACAAACACTTTCATTCTTCAATTTACTTCATCTAATTGATCTCTCTCAAGTTCTATCTTCAAGTTCTAAGTGTTCTTCATATATTTTACAAGTTCTAGTTACATAAAATCAAGAATACTTTCAAGTTTGCTAGCTCACTTCCAATCTTGTAAGGTGATCATCCAACCTCAAGAAATCTTTGTTTCTTACAGTAGGTTATCATTCTAATACAAGGTAATAATCATATTCAAACTTTGGTTCAATTTCTATAACTATAACAATCTTATTTCAAGTGATGATCTTACTTGAACTTGTTTTCGTGTCATGATTCTGCTTCAAGAACTTCGAGCCATCCAAGGATCCATTGAAGCTAGATCCATTTTTCTCTTTTCCAGTAGGTTTATCCAAGGAAATTAAGGTAGTAATGATGTTCATAACATCATTCGATTCATACATATAAAGCTATCTTATTCGAAGGTTTAAACTTGTAATCACTAGAACATAGTTTAGTTAATTCTAAACTTGTTCGCAAACAAAAGTTAATCCTTCTAACTTGACTTTTAAAATCAACTAAACACATGTTCTATATCTATATGATATGCTAACTTAATGATTTAAAACCTGGAAACACGAAAAACACCGTAAAACCGGATTTACGCCGTCGTAGTAACACCGCGGGCTGTTTTGGGTTAGTTAATTAAAAACTATGATAAACTTTGATTTAAAAGTTGTTATTCTGAGAAAATGATTTTTATTATGAACATGAAACTATATCCAAAAATTATGGTTAAACTCAAAGTGGAAGTATGTTTTCTAAAATGGTCATCTAGACGTCGTTCTTTCGACTGAAATGACTACCTTTACAAAAACGACTTGTAACTTATTTTTGCGACTATAAACCTATACTTTTTCTGTTTAGATTCATAAAATAGAGTTCAATATGAAACCATAGCAATTTGATTCACTTAAAACGGATTTAAAATGAAGAAGTTATGGGTAAAACAAGATTGGATAATTTTTCTCATTTTAGCTACGTGAAAATTGGTAACAAATCTATTCCAACCATAACTTAATCAACTTGTATTGTATATTATGTAATCTTGAGATACCATAGACACGTATACAATGTTTCGACCTATCATGTCGACACATCTATATATATTTCGGAACAACCATAGACACTCTATATGTGAATGTTGGAGTTAGCTATACAGGGTTGAGGTTGATTCCAAAATATATATAGTTTGAGTTGTGATCAATACTGAGATACGTATACACTGGGTCGTGGATTGATTCAAGATAATATTTATCGATTTATTTCTGTACATCTAACTGTGGACAACTAGTTATAGGTTACTAACGAGGACAGCTGACTTAATAAACTTAAAA
The DNA here is from genome assembly GCF_046630445.1 of Rutidosis leptorrhynchoides. NCBI lineage: Eukaryota > Viridiplantae > Streptophyta > Magnoliopsida > Asterales > Asteraceae > Rutidosis > Rutidosis leptorrhynchoides. The sequence goes on along the minus strand of NC_092336.1, from coordinate 454,680,483 downwards.
CATCAAAATATATTAAAAGTGTTGTAAATATATTTTGAACATACTTTGATATATATGTATATATTGTTATAGGTTCGTGAATCAACCAGTGGCCAAGTCTTACTTCCCGACGAAGTAAAAATCTGTGAAAGTGAGTTATAGTCCCACTTTTAAAATCTAATATTTTTGGGATGAGAATACATGCAGGTTTTATAAATGATTTACAAAATAGACACAAGTACGTGAAACTACATTCTATGGTTGAATTATCGAAATCGAATATGCCCCTTTTTATTAAGTCTGGTAATCTAAGAATTAGGGAACAGACACCCTAATTGACGCGAATCCTAAAGATAGATCTATCGGGCCCAACAAGCCCCATCCAAAGTACCGGATGCTTTAGTACTTCGAAATTTATATCATATCCGAAGGGTGTCCCGGAATGATGGGGATATTCTTATATATGCATCTTGTTAATGTCGGTTACCAGGTGTTCACCATATGAATGACTTTTATCTCTATGTATGGGATGTGTATTGAAATATGAAATCTTGTGGTCTATTATTATGATTTGATATATATAGGTTAAACCTATAACTCACCAACATTTTTGTTGACGTTTTAAGCATGTTTATTCTCAGGTGATTATTAAGAGCTTCCGCTATCGCATACTTAAATAAGGATGAGATTTGGAGTCCATGCTTGTATGATATTGTGTAAAAACTGCATTCAAGAAACTTATTTTGTTGTAACATATTTGTATTGTAAACCATTATGTAATGGTCGTGTGTAAACAGGATATTTTAGATTATCATTAGTTGATAATCTACGTAAAGCTTTTTAAACCTTTATTGATGAAATAAAGGTTATGGTTTGTTTTAAAAATGAATGCAGTCTTTGAAAAACGTCTCATATAGAGGTCAAAACCTCGCAACGAAATCAATTAATATGGAACGTTTTTAATCAATAAGAACGGGACATTTCAGTTGGTATCCGAGCGTTGGTCTTAGAGAACCAGAAAATTTGCATTAGTGTGTCTTATCGAGTTTGTTAGGATGCATTAGTGAGTCTGGACTTCGACCGTATTTTCTTTAAAAATGATTGCTTAACATTTTTGTTGGAAACTATATATTTTTAACATATGAATATTATGTGATATATTAATCTCTTAACGTGTTTGATATTATGTGATAGATGTCTACCTCTAGAACAAGTCCCATTGACTCACCTAATAATAATGAAGAGTCAAATGTAAATTGGAATGATTTGTGGACTGATTCACAAGTTCCCGAAGAGGAACCGGAAGAAGAGTCGGAACCGGAAGAAGAATCGGAACCGGAAGAAGAATCGGAACCGGATGAAGAAATAGAACCGGTGGGGGAAATAATAAAACGGTTAAGTAAAAGAAAATCCTCAACCAACCGACCAAAGTTAATTATGGTCAATGGTGTTTCCGCCAAGGAAGCAAAATATTGGGAGGATTACCAATTCTCCGATGAATCGGATTCCGACGAGAATTCCGATGATGTTATAAAAATTACCCCAACTGAATTTAAAAAGGCAAAAGAAAATAATAAGGGAAAGGGCATAAAAATAGAGAAATCTAATTCCAACCCCGATGAACTTTATATGTATCGTCAACCCCCGAAGTCCTTAAGTTGTAACAATGACCCGGGAACCTCTAAACCACCAGGTTTTTCTAAACCAATGTGGACAACGACGGCTCGTATTAGGGAAACATCATATATCCCTAGAAACTTGGCAAAACGAACCAAAACCGAAGAAGAAGAAACGAGCGAGTCGGAATAAGATAGTTGTATTCGTGTGGTGTAATATATGTAATATAGTGTTCTTATGCTTTATGATATATGTAAAAAATTGCTTGTATTAATAAGTATTTTTTTATGAAACTAACTCTTGTCTATTTTACAGTTTAAAAACACAAAATGGATAGACAACCCAATATTTTAAGAGACCTACCCGGAGACATGATTGATGAAATCTTGTCTAGAGTCGGCCAGAATTCTTCGGCACAACTATTTAAGGCGAGATCAGTTTGTAAGACATTCGAAGAACGTTCCAAGAATGTCTTGGTTTATAAGAGACTTTCGTTTGAAAGATGGGGGATATCACATTGGGAAACCCATAAGTTACGATGTGTTTACTTTGACGCATATATTGCGGGGAACCCAAATGCTATTTTACGCAACGGGTTAAGAAATTATTTTGACTCAATATATCCGAATATTGGACTTCGTGATTTAGAAAAAGCGGCTAACATGCAACATAAAGAAGCATGTTATGCTTACGGATTAGTAATGTTCGCTTCTCACCAAAGTGTGAACAAGAACATCGGGCTACAACTATTAAACAAAACGTTTCCACAAGTGACGAAGTCGGTAATTGGGGTAAGAAATGAGGTTTTTAGATTATTACAGGACTGTTGGACATTACGTAACCCTCGTCCCTTTGATGACGTTACAACACGCTGTCTTATCAACGGCCATAACGGTTATGTTGCACAAGACCAAGGATGGGAAGTAGTCCTAGTAAAACCAGAATGCATGACTTGTTTCTGGACGTATGAATTACGTGTCTTTATTGCCTTTGCCGAACGACTTGTGTACTAGCTAGAATTGTCTTCACAACTATCTTGTATCAAAGTTATTGTGTGCTATATTTCATGCTTTATGTAAAATAAGCGGTATTGTAAGTTTGTAAAATATTGTATAACAGTTTGAACGCGAAATATTATTACAATCAGGTTTTTCATATAGAATTGTAGTAGTTGAATTGTATATTAGCTACTAAGTATGAACTTAACGGGTAGGTACTACCCGAATTTAAACTTATAAAACGCTAATATGAAGAAAAAGCTTTTATAAATGAGTTCATATTATGCTACGAAATACTATTAACTACTCTTAATATTCTGTATGATTAACTTGTTCCATTTAACTATTTTGAAGGAAATGGCACCGACTACTCGACACACCGTGAATATGAATGAAGAAGAATTCCGTACTTTTCTAGCTTCAAACATAGCCGCAGTACAGGCTGCGCTACATGCCAACAATAACCTTGGATCTAGCAGTACAGGAAATCGTGTAGGATGCACCTACAAAGAATTCACTGCCTGCAAACCTTTGGAATTTGATGGAACCGAAGGACCGATCGGATTGAAACGGTGGACCGAGAAGGTTGAATCGGTGTTTGCCATAAGTAAGTGTACTGAAGAGGACAAAGTGAAGTACGCTAGGCATACCTTCACAGGTTCTGCGTTAACATGGTGGAATACCTATCTAGAGCAAGTGGGACAAGATGATGCGTACACACTACCGTGGTCAGCATTCAAGCACTTGATGAACGAGAAGTACCGTCCCAGAACCGAGGTCAATAAGCTCAAGACAGAACTTAGAGGGTTACGAACCCAAGGATTTGATATTACCACGTACGAAAGACGATTCACAGAATTGTGCCTATTGTGTCCGGGAGCATTCGAAGATGAGGAAGAGAAGATCGACGCGTTTGTGAAAGGATTACCGGAAAGAATCCAAGAAGATATAAGTTCACACGAGCCCGCCTCCATACAACAGGCATGTAGAATGGCTCACAAACTAGTGAACCAGATTGAAGAAAGAATTAAAGAACAGACTGCTGAAGAGGCCAATGTGAAGCAAGTCAAAAGAAAGTGGGAGGAAAACGGTGATAAGAATCACCAATACAACAACAACAGCAATCGCAACAATTATCCCAACAATCGCAACATCAATCGCAACTACAACAAACGGCCCAACAACAACAACAACAACAACAACAACAACAACAACAACTACAACAATCATCCCAACAACAATAATAACCGCAACAACAACAACAATCAGAAGCAGCTATGCCAAAGGTGTGAAAAGAATCACTCAGGGTTCTGCACCAAATTTTGCAACAAGTGTAAAAGAAATGGTCATAGCGCGGCGAAGTGTGAGGTCTACGGACCAGGGGTTAATAGAACGAAAGGAACAAATGGTGTCGGAACGAGTAATGGCGGAGCAAGTAGTGTCGGAGCAAGTTATGCCAATGTAGTTTGTTATAAATGTGGAAAACCAGGCCACATTATTAGAAATTGCCCGAACCAGGAGAACACGAATGGACAAGGCCGTGGAAGAGTTTTCAATATTAATGCGGTAGAGGCACATGAAGACCCGGAGCTTGTTACGGGTACGTTTCTTATTGACAATAAATCTGCTTACGTTTTATTTGATTTGGGTGCGGATAGAAGCTATATGAGTAGAGATTTTTGTGCTAAATTAAGTTGTCCATTGACGCCTTTGGATAGTAAATTTTTACTCGAATTAGCAAATGGTAAATTAATTTCAGCAGATAATATATGTCGGAATCGAGAAATTAAACTGGTTAGCGAAACATTTAAGATTGATTTGATACCAGTAGAGTTAGGGAGTTTTGATGTGATAATCGGTATGGACTGGTTGAAAGAAGTGAAAGCGGAGATCGTTTGTTACAAAAATGCAATTCGCATTATACGAGAAAAAGGAAAACCCTTAATGGTGTACGGAGAAAAGGGCAACACGAAGCTACATCTTATTAGTAATTTGAAGGCACAAAAACTAATAAGAAAAGGTTGCTATGCTGTTCTAGCACACGTCGAGAAAGTACAAACTGAAGAAAAGAGCATCAATGATGTTCCCATTGCAAAATAATTTCCCGATGTATTTCCGAAAGAATTACCGGGATTACCCCCACATCGATCCGTTGAATTTCAAATAGATCTTGTACCAGGAGCTGCACCAATAGCTCGTGCTCCTTACAGACTCGCACCCAGTGAGATGAAAGAACTGCAAAGCCAATAACAAGAACTTTTAGAGCGTGGTTTCATTCGACCAAGCACATCACCGTGGGGAGCTCCTGTTTTGTTTGTCAAGAAGAAAGATGGTACATTCAGGTTGTGTATCGACTACCGAGAGTTGAACAAACTTACCATCAAGAACCGCTACCCACTACCGAGAATCAACGACTTATTTGATCAACTACAAGGCTCGTCTGTTTATTCAAAGATTGACTTACGTTCCGGGTATCATCAAATGCGGGTGAAAGAAGATGATATTCCAAAGACTGCTTTCAGAACACGTTACGGTCATTACGAGTTTATGGTCATGCCGTTTGGTTTAACTAATGCACCAGCTGTGTTCATGGACCTTATGAACAGAGTGTGTGGACCATACCTTGACAAGTTTGTCATTGTTTTCATTGATGACATACTTATTTACTCAAAGAATGACCAAGAACACGGTGAACATTTGAGAAAGGTGTTAGAAGTATTGAGGAAGGAAGAATTGTACGCTAAGTTTTCAAAGTGTGCATTTTGGTTGGAAGAAGTTCAATTCCTCGGTCACATAGTGAACAAAGAAGGTATTAAGGTGGATCCGGCAAAGATAGAAACTGTTGAAAAGTGGGAAACCCCGAAAACTCCGAAACACATACGCCAGTTTTTAGGAATAGCTGGTTACTACAGAAGGTTCATCCAAGACTTTTCCAGAATAACAAAACCTTTGACTGCATTAACGCATAAAGGGAAGAAATTTGAATGGAATGATGAACAAGAAAAAGCGTTTCAGTTATTGAAGAAAAAGCTAACTACGGCACCTATATTGTCATTGTCTGAAGGGAATGATGATTTTGTGATTTATTGTGATGCATCAAAGCAAGGTCTCGGTTGTGTATTAATGCAACGAACGAAGGTGATTGCTTATGCGTCTAGACAATTGAAGATTCACGAACAAAATTATACGACGCATGATTTGGAATTAGGCGCGGTTGTTTTTGCATTAAAGACTTGGAGGCACTACTTATATGGGGTTAAAAGTATTATATATACCGACCACAAAAGTCTTCAACACATATTTAATCAGAAACAACTGAATATGAGGCAGCGTAGGTGGATTGAATTATTGAATGATTACGACTTTGAGATTCGTTACCACCCGGGGAAGGCAAATGTGGTAGCCGATGCCTTGAGCAGGAAGGACAGAGAACCCATTCGAGTAAAATCTATGAATATAATGATTCATAATAACATTACTACTCAAATAAAGGACGCGCAACAAGGAGTTTTAAAAGAGGGAAATTTAAAGGATGAAATACCCAAAGGATCGGAGAAGCATCTTAATATTCGGGAAGACGGAACCCGGTATAGGGCTGAAAGGATTTGGGTACCAAAATTTGGAGATATGAGAGAAATGGTACTTAGAGAAGCTCATAAAACCAGATACTCAATACATCCTGGAACGGGGAAGATGTACAAGGATCTCAAGAAACATTTTTGGTGGCCGGGTATGAAAGCCGATGTTGCTAAATACGTAGGAGAATGTTTGACGTGTTCTAAGGTCAAAGCTGAGCATCAGAAACCATCAGGTCTACTTCAACAACCCGAAATCCCGGAATGGAAATGGGAAAACATTACCATGGATTTCATCACTAAATTGCCAAGGACTGCAAGTGGTTTTGATACTATTTGGGTAATAGTTGATCGTCTCACCAAATCAGCACACTTCCTACCAATAAGAGAAGATGACAAGATGGAGAAGTTAGCACGACTGTATTTGAAGGAAGTCATCTCCAGACATGGAATACCAATCTCTATTATCTCTGATAGGGATGGCAGATTTATTTCAAGATTCTGGCAGACATTACAGCAAGCATTAGGAACTCGTCTAGACATGAGTACTGCCTATCATCCACAAACTGATGGGCAGAGCGAAAGGACGATACAAACGCTTGAAGACATGCTACGAGCATGTGTTATTGATTTCGGAAACAGTTGGGATCGACATCTACCGTTAGCAGAATTTTCCTACAACAACAGCTACCATTCAAGCATTGAGATGGCGCCGTTTGAAGCACTTTATGGTAGAAAGTGCAGGTCTCCGATTTGTTGAAGTGAAGTGGGGGATAGACAGATTACGGGTCCGGAGATTATACAAGAAACTACAGAGAAGATCATCCAAATTCAACAACGGTTGAAAACCGCCCAAAGTCGACAAAAGAGCTACGCTGACATTAAAAGAAAAGATATAGAATTTGAAATTGAAGAGATGGTCATGCTTAAAGTTGCACCTTGGAAAGGCGTTGTTCGATTTGGTAAACGAGGGAAATTAAATCCAAGGTATATTGGACCATTCAAGATTATTGATCGTGTCGGACCAGTAACTTACCGACTAGAGTTACCTCAACAACTCGCGGCTGTACATAACACTTTCCACGTCTCGAATTTAAAGAAATGTTTTGCTAAAGAAGATCTCACTATTCCGTTAGATGAAATTCAAATCAACGAAAAACTTCAATTCATCGAAGAACCCGTCGAAATAATGGATCGTGAGGTTAAAAGACTTAAGCAAAACAAGATACCAATTGTTAAGGTTCGATGGAATGCTCGTAGAGGACCCGAGTTCACCTGGGAGCGTGAAGATCAGATGAAGAAGAAACACCCGCATCTATTTCCAGAAGATTCGTCAACACCTTCAACAGCTTAAAATTTCAGGACGAAATTTATTTAACGGGTAGGTACTGTAGTGACCCGAACTTTTCCATGTTTATATATATTAATTGAGATTGATATTTACATGATTAAATGTTTCCAACATGTTAAGCAATCAAACTTGTTAAGACTTGATTAATTGAAATATGTTTCATATAGACAATTGACCACCCAAGTTGACCGGTGATTCACGAACGTTAAAACTTGTAAAAACTATACGATGACATATATATGGTTATATATATAGTTAATATGTTTTTATTATAAGTATGTATCTCATTAGGTATTTTAACAATGAGTTATATACATAAAAATGAGACTATTAATTTAAGAAACTCGAAAACGATATATATAACAATTATCGTTATAACAACGTCTTACTAGGTACATATGAATCATATTAAGATATTGATACACTTGGTTAATTATGTTAAATGATAAGTAAATATATTATTAAGTGTATTAACAATGAAATACATATGTAAAAATAAGACTACTAACTTAATGATTTCGAAACGAGACATATATGTAACGATTATCGTTGTAACGACATTTAACTGTATATACATCATACTAAGATATATTATATATCATAATATCATGATAATATAATAATTTAACATCTCATTTGTTATAATAAACAATGGGTTAACAACATTCAACAAGATCGTTAACCTAAAGGTTTCAAAACAACATTTACATGTAACGACTAACGATGACTTAACGACTCAGTTAAAATGTATATACATGTAGTCTTTTAATATGTATTCATACACTTTTGAAAGACTTCAAGACACTTATCAAAATACTTCTACTTAACAAAAATGCTTACAATTACATCCTCGTTCAGTTTCATCAACAATTCTACTCGTATCCACCTGTATTCATACTCGTACAATACACAGCTTTTAGATGTATGTACTATTGGTATATACACTCCAATGATCAGCTCTTAGCAGCCCATGTGAGTCACCTAACACATGTGGGAACCATCATTTGGCAACTAGCATGAAATATCTCATAAAATTACAAAAATATGAGTAATCATTCATGACTTATTTACATGAAAACAAAATTACATATCCTTTATATCTAATCCATACACCAACGACCAAAAACACCTACAAACACTTTCATTCTTCAATTTACTTCATCTAATTGATCTCTCTCAAGTTCTATCTTCAAGTTCTAAGTGTTCTTCATATATTTTACAAGTTCTAGTTACATAAAATCAAGAATACTTTCAAGTTTGCTAGCTCACTTCCAATCTTGTAAGGTGATCATCCAACCTCAAGAAATCTTTGTTTCTTACAGTAGGTTATCATTCTAATACAAGGTAATAATCATATTCAAACTTTGGTTCAATTTCTATAACTATAACAATCTTATTTCAAGTGATGATCTTACTTGAACTTGTTTTCGTGTCATGATTCTGCTTCAAGAACTTCGAGCCATCCAAGGATCCATTGAAGCTAGATCCATTTTTCTCTTTTCCAGTAGGTTTATCCAAGGAAATTAAGGTAGTAATGATGTTCATAACATCATTCGATTCATACATATAAATCTATCTTATTCGAAGGTTTAAACTTGTAATCACTAGAACATAGTTTAGTTAATTCTAAACTTGTTCGCAAATAAAAGTTAATCCTTCTAACTTGACTTTTAAAATCAACTAAACACATGTTCTATATCTATATGATATGCTAACTTAATGATTTAAAACCTGGAAACACGAAAAACACCGTAAAACCGGATTTACGCCGTCGTAGTAACACCGCGGGCTGTTTTGGGTTAGTTAATTAAAAACTATGATAAACTTTGATTTAAAAGTTGTTATTCTGAGAAAATGATTTTTATTATGAACATGAAACTATATCCAAAAATTATGGTTAAACTCAAAGTGGAAGTATGTTTTCTAAAATGGTCATCTAGACGTCGTTCTTTCGACTGAAATGACTACCTTTACAAAAACGACTTGTAACTTATTTTTGCGACTATAAACCTATACTTTTTCTGTTTAGATTCATAAAATAGAGTTCAATATGAAACCATAGCAATTTGATTCACTTAAAACGGATTTAAAATGAAGAAGTTATGGGTAAAACAAGATTGGATAATTTTTCTCATTTTAGCTACGTGAAAATTGGTAACAAATCTATTCCAACCATAACTTAATCAACTTGTATTGTATATTATGTAATCTTGAGATACCATAGACACGTATACAATGTTTCGACCTATCATGTCGACACATCTATATATATTTCGGAACAACCATAGACACTCTATATGTGAATGTTGGAGTTAGCTATACAGGGTTGAGGTTGATTCCAAAATATATATAGTTTGAGTTGTGATCAATACTGAGATACGTATACACTGGGTCGTGGATTGATTCAAGATAATATTTATCGATTTATTTCTGTACATCTAACTGTGGACAACTAGTTATAGGTTACTAACGAGGACAGCTGACTTAATAAACTTAAAACATCAAAATATATTAAAAGTGTTGTAAATATATTTTGAACATACTTTGATATATATGTATATATTGTTATAGGTTCGTGAATCAACCAGTGGCCAAGTCTTACTTCCCGACGAAGTAAAAATCTGTGAAAGTGAGTTATAGTCCCACTTTTAAAATCTAATATTTTTGGGATGAGAATACATGCAGGTTTTATAAATGATTTACAAAATAGACACAAGTACGTGAAACTACATTCTATGGTTGAATTATCGAAATCGAATATGCCCCTTTTTATTAAGTCTGGTAATCTAAGAATTAGGGAACAGACACCCTAATTGACGCGAATCCTAAAGATAGATCTATCGGGCCCAACAAGCCCCATCCAAAGTACCGGATGCTTTAGTACTTCGAAATTTATATCATATCCGAAGGGTGTCCCGGAATGATGGGGATATTCTTATATATGCATCTTGTTAATGTCGGTTACCAGGTGTTCACCATATGAATGACTTTTATCTCTATGTATGGGATGTGTATTGAAATATGAAATCTTGTGGTCTATTATTATGATTTGATATATATAGGTTAAACCTATAACTCACCAACATTTTTGTTGACGTTTTAAGCATGTTTATTCTCAGGTGATTATTAAGAGCTTCCGCTGTCGCATACTTAAATAAGGACGAGATTTGGAGTCCATGCTTGTATGATATTGTGTAAAAACTGCATTCAAGAAACTTATTTTGTTGTAACATATTTGTATTGTAAACCATTATGTAATGGTCGTGTGTAAACAGGATATTTTAGATTATCATTAGTTGATAATCTACGTAAAGCTTTTTAAACCTTTATTGATGAAATAAAGGTTATGGTTTGTTTTAAAAATGAATGCAGTCTTTGAAAAACGTCTCATATAGAGGTCAAAACCTCGCAACGAAATCAATTAATATGGAACGTTTTTAATCAATAAGAACGGGACAATTCAGACGCCGTCCCAGATTGAAGACCTGGACGCCGTCCAACATTTTTTGGACGCCGTCCAGGATGGCTGGCAGGCATGTCTTTTGTTTTTAAATATTTTAGATGGGTAAATTGGTAATTTCACTTGGTGGACGAATTAAAGGCCTTAGGATCAGTTTGGTGAGCTCATTACTTCATTTCTCAACCACCAAACATCATCCATTCATTCTAGAGAGAGAGGGGGTGGTTAAGTGTGAGAAAGCTTAAATCGGGGAAGAAGAAACTCATTTCGGGTTAGAACCCGGGAGTTAAAGTTGTTCATCTCCTCCTTAGCTACGTTTTGATTGTTGTGGTAAGCCCTAAACTTGATTACCTTAGTTTAATGTGTTTAAGGGTTAGGGTTTGGGTTAGTATTGCACATAAAACCCATTTGAAAGTAATTTGGGGTTTTTGGGTAAGTTTGGGTCATGAAGACCCAAATGGTGACTAACTTAGGGTTTTGGAAAGGTTGAAATGTGTAAATGGGTCTTAAAGGCCTAATAGATCACTAGTACACCGATAGTTAGTGTTAGTGGGAGTCATTTGGGTTGTGGGTGACCTAAATGGGTATGTTGACTTTGAAATGGGTCAAATGGATCTTTGATGACCTAGGTTGTCTTGCATGTATGAAAACGAGTTAACTTTGTGGTTAAAAGTGTGTTAATACCTTAATTGGCTAAAGTTAGGGTTTTTGGTGAAGTTAACCCATTATTAGGGTTAAAGGTGCAAAATGGGTCGGGATTGCACTTAGGGTCAAAAGACTCTAGATTGTTAAGTGAGTTGCTTGACCGACTTGAGTTGTGAATTGATTATGTGCTAAAATGTAATAGGTACGTTACATTGACGTTGCAAGTTCGGTTATCTTACACGAAGACTTTGAGGTGAGTGGAATAATTATATGCGTATGTATATAATGTATCTATTTGTTGTAGCGTGAAAGGTGTAGTGTCGAGGTGTTAAGACACCACGTTTCACGTGAAGAGTGTAGCATCGAGGTGTTAAGATGCCACTCGGGTGTAGCATCGAGGTGTTAAGATGCCACCTAGGAGTGTAGTGTCGAGGTGTTAAGACACCACTCCGTAAAATAATGAGTGTTGCATCGAGGTGTTAAGATGCCACTCGGGGTGATGTGCCGAGGTGTTAAGGTGCCACCCTAGGGGTTAGTGGTGCGAGGTGTTAAGTGCCCTAACGGATGTTACGAACACCGATGGCGTTTTCGCGAGCGCCGTTCCCTTGTACTATTGGTTAACCATGGTTATTTGTGTTGTAAGCATATTATATTATTCGAGTTATATTTATATGCGGATGTTATGCTAGCTTGGGGGTATTGGTGAATTATAGCTTGTTATTGCGACGATAAGCTAATGTTGATTGCTAGCATGTTTGCGGTTGTGTAAGTGTATGCAAGTAGGTATAATTATATATGTATTCGTATAATTATTGCATTCACTAAGCTTTGCTTACCCTCTCGTTGTTTACCTTTTTTATAGGCTCGGGCATTGACAAGGGTAAGAGCGTTCAATTGGATTAGTGATCTCCCGCTTGTTTTGTTAGGGGATGCTTTTGGGTGTTAGCTTTTGGAGTTCGACCGAGATTGGGTAGTTTAACCCCAAACACCATGCTCTAGTGTCGTTTGGAACTTAAACTTATATTTGGTCGAAACTTTTATTTTAGAACGAAACTCGTAAAATGGGCGATGTGGACCCGTTGATGTAAAACTTGATTTGATGATGAAAATCTCTTAGTTTCACCTATATTGACTTGTGGTAAAAAGGTTTCCGTTTGAAAGTATCGGGAAGCGAGTTTTCCGCTCGGGTGAGTTGGACCCGTGATCAGTGGCTGGAAGGCCATTGGGATGCCGTCCCAATTTCCTGGACGCCGTCCCAGTTGTTTGAGCTGGACGCCGTCCCAAAACTCTGGACGCCGTCCCACCCTTCTGAGCTGGACGCCATCCAGGATTCTGGACGCCGTCCAGATGCACTGCCTTAAATTTTTTTTTTTGGTACGCGTTTTTGGGTTTATGAAGTCAGGTTGTTACAAGTGGTATCAGAGCATGGTCTAAGGGATTTAGGCGACTTGAGATAGGTGCCTAGACTTAGACTTTATTGTGTGAGCGCCTTATGCGGGACTTGTAGGACTTTGGGTCTAACCAGAAATTGTTAGTGCTTTGGTTTATGAGAATTAACCTTGTGCTATTTGTTTTGTGTTGTGTTTAGCAATCATCAAGCAAGACGGACGTTGTACTAGCAAGTGAATGCGACGTGCTCGCGTAACAACGAGTAGCTACCGTTGTTACGGGTGCAAATCGTGTTAAACAAGCAATGTACGACGATTGTTGAGCGAGATGGAGTAATGTGGCATATATGTATATACATATGTAATTTGTCCTTTCGTTTTTGTGGTTTAACCTATTTCGTTTTATAGAATGAAGACGAGAAACGGTCCCGATCATGATAACGGAAGTACAAGCGAGGACGCCGAGTTTTCGGCCAAGGTTGAGGCCGTCTTTAAAAAGTTAAAAGCGGATTTTCTTACGGACGTCCGAAATGTCTTTCAAGATTCGGTCGATGGGAAGGTGACCGATTTGATAAATGAACGAATGAAGGCCACTATTGAAGAGGCCCTTGACGCTAGGAATATCTACCCTCGCGGTGAAGGAGGTGAAGGAAGGCGGGACTTCCACTACAAGAACTTCAAGGATGCTCAACCCCCGATGTTTAATGGGGTGCGGGATCCTTTAAAAAGTACATGTTGGATCTCCGATATTGAGGGAGCTTTCCGTACCTCAGAATGTCCTCCCGAGAAGAAGGCGAGGTATGGCTCTAGCATGCTACGAGAGGAGGCTAAGTTATGGTGGGATGATAAAATCAACTTGTATGGTGAGGAACAATGTATGGGCTTGACGTGGGAAGAGTTTAAGAAGGAGTTTTTCAAGGAATACCGAACTTCTTCCGATCTCGATAGAATTCGGGACGAGTTGCACCATTTGCAACAAGGCTCAATGGACTTAGTTACTCTTAAGTCTACATTCTTGACAAAGACTCGTTTTTGCCCGGAATATGTTGGTGATGATCATAAGCTCATGAAGGATTTCTACCGTACTTTGAATGATGAGTACAAGGGGAAGATTAGTCGGGGTATGGCTAAGTCTTTTGATGAATTGTTCGAGTTGGCTCGGGGTTTTGAGCCGGAGGTTCCAAGAAAGAGTGATTTCATGTTTTCCAAAAGAAAATTTGAAGGTTTTAGTTACTCTAACGCCTCAAGCAAGAAGAGCAAGAGCAAGAGGGGGGCCGAAAGTGTTAATAGTGCAAAGAAGGGCACTATCGGTGGGTTTTCTTATACGTGCTACAATTGTAGGCAACCGGGTCATATGGCTCGTGAGTGTCCGAAACCACGTTCTGGAAACAAAATCACTTGTTTTAATTGCGGCAAAGAGGGGCATAAGAAGCCGGAGTGTCCCGACTTGCGAAACGACAATGTGGAACGGTTAGAGAAGGCGGCGGGTGAAATGTCCCGTTCTTATTGATTAAAAACGTTCCATATTAATTGATTTCGTTGCGAGGTTTTGACCTCTATATGAGACGTTTTTCAAAGACTGCATTCATTTTTAAACAAACCATAACCTTTATTTCATCAATAAAGGTTTAAAAAGCTTTACGTAGATTATCAAATAATGATAATCTAAAATATCCTGTTTACACACGACCATTACATAATGGTTTACAATACAAATATGTTACAACAAAATAAGTTTCTTGAATGCAGTTTTTACACAATATCATACAAGCATGAACTCCAAATCTTGTCCTTATTTAAGTATGCGACAGCGGAAGCTCTTAATAATCACCTGAGAATAAACATGCTTAAAACGTCAACAAAAATGTTGGTGAGTTATAGGTTTAACCTATATATATCAAATCGTAACAATAGACCACAAGATTTCATATTTCAATACACATCCCATACATAGAGATAAAAATCATTCATATGGTGAACACCTGGTAACCGACAATAACAAGATGCATATATAAGAATATCCCCATCATTCCGGGACACCCTTCGGATATGATATAAATTTCGAAGTACTAAAGCATCCGGTACTTTGGATGGGGTTTGTTAGGCCCAATAGATCTATCTTTAGGATTCGCGTCAATTAGGGTGTCTGTTCCCTAATTCTTAGATTACCAGACTTAATAAAAAGGGGCATATTCGATTTCGATAATTCAACCATAGAATGTAGTTTCACGTACTTGTGTCTATTTTGTAAATCATTTATAAAACCTGCATGTATTCTCATCCCAAAAATATTAGATTTTAAAAGTGGGACTATAACTCACTTTCACAGATTTTTACTTCGTCGGGAAGTAAAACTTGGCCACTGGTTGATTCACGAACCTATAACAATATATACATATATATCAAAATATGTTCAAAATATATTTACAACACTTTTAATATATTTTGATGTTTTAAGTTTATTAAGTCAGCTGTCCTCGTTAGTAACCTACAACTAGTTGTCCACAGTTAGATGTACAGAAATAAATCGATAAATATTATCTTGAATCAATCCACGACCCAGTGTATATGTATCTCAGTATTGATCACAACTCAAACTATATATATTTTGGAATCAACCTCAACCCTGTATAGCTAACTCCAACATTCACATATAGAGTGTCTATGGTTGTTCCGAAATATATATAGATGTGTCGACATGATAGGTCGAAACATTGTATACGTGTCTATGGTATCTCAAGATTACATAATATATAATACAAGTTGATTAAGTTATGGTTGGAATAGATTTGTTACCAATTTTCACGTAGCTAAAATGAGAAAAATTATCCAATCTTGTTTTACCCATAACTTCTTCATTTTAAATCCGTTTTGAGTGAATCAAATTGCTATGGTTTCATATTGAACTCTATTTTATGAATCTAAACAAAAAAAGTATAGGTTTCTAGTCGGAAAAATAAGTTACAAGTCATTTTTGTAAAGGTAGTCATTTCAGTCGAAAGAACGACGTCTAGATGACCATTTTAGAAAACATACTTCCACTTTGAGTTTAACCATAATTTTTGGATATAGTTTCATGTTCATAATAAAAATCATTTTCTCAGAATAACAACTTTTAAATCAAAGTTTATCATAGTTTTTAATTAACTAACCCAAAACAGCCCGCGGTGTTACTACGACGGCGTAAATCCGGTTTTACGGTGTTTTTCGTGTTTCCAGGTTTTAAATCATTAAGTTAGCATATCATATAGATATAGAACATGTGTTTAGTTGATTTTAAAAGTCAAGTTAGAAGGATTAACTTTTTTTTGCGAACAAGTTTAGAATTAACTAAACTATGTTCTAGTGATTACAAGTTTAAACCTTCGAATAAGATAGCTTTATATGTATGAATCGAATGATGTTATGAACATCATTACTACCTTAAGTTCCTTGGATGAACCTACTGGAAAAGAGAAAAATGGATCTAGCTTCAATGGATCCTTGGATGGCTCAAAGTTCTTGAAGCAAAATCATGACACGAAAACAAGTTCAAGTAAGATCATCACTTGAAATAAGATTGTTATAGTTATAGAAATTGAACCAAAGTTTGAATATGATTATTACCTTGTATTAGAATGATAACCTACTGTAAGAAACAAAGATTTCTTGAGGTTGGATGATCACCTTACAAGATTGGAAGTGAGCTAGCAAACTTGAAAGTATTCTTGATTTTATGAAACTAGAACTTTTGGAATTTATGAAGAACACTTAGAACTTGAAGATAGAACTTGAGAGAGTTCAATTAGATGAAGAAAATTGAAGAATGAAAGTGTTTGTAGGTGTTTTTGGTCGTTGGTGTATGGATTAGATATAAAGGATATGTAATTTTGTTTTCATGTAAATAAGTCATGAATGATTACTCATATTTTTGTAATCTTATGAGATATTTCATGCTAGTTGCCAAATGATGGTTCCCACATGTGTTAGGTGACTCACATGGGCTGCTAATAGCTGATCATTGGAGTGTATATACCAATAGTACATACATCTAAAAGCTGTGTATTGTACGAGTACGAATACGGGTGCATACGAGTAGAATTGTTGATGAAACTGAACGAGAATGTAATTGTAAGCATTTTTGTTAAGTAGATGTATTTTGATAAGTGTATTGAAGTCTTTCAAAAGTGTATAAATACATATTAAAACACTACATGTATATACATTTTAACTGAGTCGTTAAGTCATCGTTAGTCGTTACATGTAAGTGTTGTTTTGAAACCTTTAGGTTAACGATCTTGTTAAATGTTGTTAACCCAATGTTTATAATAACAAAAGAGATTTTAAATTATTATATTATCATGATATTATGATGTACGAATATCTCTTAATATGATATATATACATTAAATGTCGTTACAACGATAAACGTTACATATATGTCTCGTTTCAAAATCATTAAGTTAGTAGTCTTGTTTTTACATATGTAGTTCATTGTTAATATAATTAATGATATGTTTACTTATCATAATATCATGTTAACTATATATATAACCATATATATGTCATCATATAGTTTTTTTACAAGTTTTAACGTTCGTGAATCACCGGTCAACTTGGGTGGTCAATTGTCTATATGAAACCTATTTCAATTAATCAAGTCTTAACAAGTTTGATTGCTTAACATGTTGGAAACATTTAATCATGTAAACATCAATCTCAATTAATATATATAAACATGGAAAAGTTCGGGTCACTACAGTACCTACCCGTTAAATAAATTTCGTCCCGAAATTTTAAGCTGTTGAAGGTGTTGACGAATCTTCTGGAAATAGATGCGGGTATTTCTTCTTCATCTGATCTTCACGCTCCCAGGTGAACTCGGGTCCTCTACGAGCATTCCATCGAACCTTAACAATTGGTATCTTGTTTTGCTTAAGTCTTTTAACCTCACGATCCATTATTTCGACGGGTTCTTCGATGAATTGGAGTTTTTCGTTGATTTGGATTTCATCTAACGGAATAGTGAGATCTTCTTTAGCAAAACATTTCTTCAAATTCGAGACGTGGAAAGTGTTATGTACAGCCGCGAGTTGTTGAGGTAACTCAAGTCGGTAAGCTACTGGTCCGACACGATCAATAATCTTGAATGGTCCAATATACCTTGGATTTAATTTCCCTCGTTTACCAAATCGAACAACGCCTTTCCAAGGTGAAACTTTAAGCATGACCATCTCTCCAATTTCAAATTCTATATCTTTTCTTTTAATGTCAGCGTAGCTCTTTTGTCGACTTTGGGCGGTTTTCAACCGTTGTTGAATTTGGATGATCTTCTCGGTAGTTTCTTGTATAATCTCCGGACCCGTAATCTGTCTATCCCCCACCTCACTCCAACAAATCGGAGACCTGCACTTTCTACCATAAAGTGCTTCAAACGGCGCCATCTCAATGCTTGAATGGTAGCTGTTGTTGTAGGAAAATTCTGCTAACGGTAGATGTCGATCCCAACTGTTTCCGAAATCAATAACACATGCTCGTAGCATGTCTTCAAGCGTTTGTATCGTCCTTTCGCTCTGCCCATCAGTTTGTGGATGATAGGCAGTACTCATGTCTAGACGAGTTCCTAATGCTTGCTGTAATGTCTGCCAGAATCTTGAAATAAATCTGCCATCCCTATCAGAGATAATAGAGATTGGTATTCCATGTCTGGAGACGACTTCCTTCAAATACAGTCGTGCTAACTTCTCCATCTTGTCATCTTCTCTTATTGGTAGGAAGTGTGCTGATTTGGTGAGACGATCAACTATTACCCAAATAGTATCAAAACCACTTGCAGTCCTTGGCAATTTAGTGATGAAATCCATGGTAATGTTTTCCCATTTCCATTCCGGGATTTCGGGTTGTTGAAGTAGACCTGATGGTTTCTGATGCTCAGCTTTGACCTTAGAACACGTCAAACATTCTCCTACGTATTTAGCAACATCGGCTTTCATACCCGGCCACCAAAAATGTTTCTTGAGATCCTTGTACATCTTCCCCGTTCCAGGATGTATTGAGTATCTGGTTTTATGAGCTTCTCTAAGTACCATTTCTCTCATATCTCCAAATTTTGGTACCCAAATCCTTTCAGCCCTATACCGGGTTCCGTCTTCCCGAATATTAAGATGCTTCTCCGATCCTTTGGGTATTTCATCCTTTAAATTTCCCTCTTTTAAAACTCCTTGTTGCGCCTCCTTTATTTGAGTAGTAATGTTATTATGAATCATTATATTCATAGATTTTACTCGAATGGGTTCTCTATCCTTCCTGCTCAAGGCATCGGCTACCACATTTGCCTTCCCCGGGTGGTAACGAATCTCAAAATCGTAATCATTCAATAATTCAATCCACCTACGCTGCCTCATATTCAGTTGTTTCTGATTAAATATGTGTTGAAGACTTTTGTGGTCGGTATATATAATACTTTTGACCCCATATAAGTAGTGCCTCCAAGTCTTTAATGCAAAAACAACCGCGCCTAATTCCAAATCATGCGTCGTATAATTTTGTTCGTGAATCTTCAATTGTCTAGACGCATAAGCAATCACCTTCGTTCGTTGCATTAATACACAACCGAGACCTTGCTTTGATGCGTCACAATAAATCACAAAATCATCATTCCCTTCAGGCAATGACAATATAGGTGCCGTAGTTAGCTTTTTCTTCAATAACTGAAACGCTTTCTCTTGTTCATCATTCCATTCAAATTTCTTCCCTTTATGCGTTAATGCAGTCAAGGGTTTTGCTATTCTGGAAAAGTCTTGGATGAACCTTCTGTAGTAACCAGCTAGTCCTAAAAACTGGCGTATGTGTTTCGGAGTTTTCGGGGTTTCCCACTTTTCAACAGTTTCTATCTTTGCCGGATCCACCTTAATACCTTCTTTGTTCACTATGTGACCGAGGAATTGAACTTCTTCCAACCAAAATGCACACTTTGAAAACTTAGCGTACAATTCTTCCTTCCTCAATACTTCTAACACCTTTCTCAAATGTTCACCGTGTTCTTGGTCATTCTTTGAGTAAATAAGTATGTCATCAATGAAAACAATGACAAACTTGTCAAGGTATGGTCCACACACTCGGTTCATAAGGTCCATGAACACAGCTGGTGCATTAGTTAAACCAAACGGCATGACCATAAACTCGTAATGACCGTAACGTGTTCTGAAAGCAGTCTTTGGAATATCATCTTCTTTCACCCGCATTTGATGATACCCGGAACGTAAGTCAATCTTTGAATAAACAGACGAGCCTTGTAGTTGATCAAATAAGTCATCGATTCTCGGTAGTGGGTAGCGGTTCTTGATGGTAAGTTTGTTCAACTCTCGGTAGTCGATACACAACCTGAATGTACCATCTTTCTTCTTGACAAACAAAACAGGAGCTCCCCACGGTGATGTGCTTGGTCGAATGAAACCACGCTCTAAAAGTTCTTGTAATTGGCTTTGCAGTTCTTTCATCTCGCTGGGTGCGAGTCTGTAAGGAGCACGAGCTATTGGTGCAGCTCCTGGTACAAGATCTATTTGAAATTCAACGGATCGATGTGGGGGTAATCCCGGTAATTCTTTCGGAAATACATCGGGAAATTCTTTTGCAATGGAAACATCATTGATGCTCTTTTCTTCAGTTTGTACTTTCTCGACGTGTGCTAGAACAGCATAGCAACCTTTTCTTATTAGTTTTTGTGCCTTCAAATTACTAATAAGATGTAGCTTCGTGTTGCCCTTTTCTCCGTACACCATTAAGGGTTTTCCTTTTTCTCGTATAATGCGAATTGCATTTTTGTAACAAACGATCTCCGCTTTCACTTCTTTCAACCAGTCCATACCGATTATCACATCAAAACTCCCTAACTCTACTGGTATCAAATCAATCTTAAATGTTTCGCTAACCAGTTTAATTTCTCGATTCCGACATATATTATCTGCTGAAATTAATTTACCATTTGCTAATTCGAGTAAAAATTTACTATCCAAAGGCGTCAATGGACAACTTAATTTAGCACAAAAATCTCTACTCATATAGCTTCTATCCGCACCCGAATCAAATAAAACGTAAGCAGATTTATTGTCAATAAGAAACGTACCCGTAACAAGCTCCGGGTCTTCCTGTGCCTCTACCGCATTAATATTGAAAACTCTTCCACGGCCTTGTCCATTCGTGTTCTCCTGGTTCGGGCAATTTCTAATAATGTGGCCTGGTTTTCCACATTTATAACAAACTACATTGGCATAACTTGCTCCGACACTACTTGCTCCGCCATTACTCGTTCCGACACCATTTGTTCCTTTCGTTCTATTAATCCCTGGTCTGTAGACCTCACACTTCGCCGCGCTATGACCATTTCTTTTACACTTGTTGCAAAATTTGGTGCAGAACCCCGAGTGATTCTTTTCACACCTTTGGCATAGTTGCTTCTGATTGTTGTTGTTGTTGCGGTTATTATTGTTGTTGGGATGATTGTTGTAGTTGCTGTTGTTGTTGTTGTTGTTGTTGTTGTTGGGCCGTTTGTTGTAGTTGCGATTGATGTTGCGATTGTTGGGATAATTGTTGCGATTATTGTTGTAATTGCTGTTGTTGTTGTATTGGTGATTCTTATCACCGTTTTCCTCCCACTTTCTTTTGACTTGCTTCACATTGGCCTCTTCAGCAGTCTGTTCTTTAATTCTTTCTTCAATCTGGTTCACTAGTTTGTGAGCCATTCTACATGCCTGTTGTATGGAGGCGGGCTCGTGTGAACTTATATCTTCTTGGATTCTTTCCGGTAATCCTTTCACAAACGCGTCGATCTTCTCTTCCTCATCTTCGAATGCTCCCGGACACAATAGGCACAATTCTGTGAATCGTCTTTCGTATGTGGTAATATCAAATCCTTGGGTTCGTAACCCTCTAAGTTCTGTCTTGAGCTTATTGACCTCGGTTCTGGGACGGTACTTGTCGTTCATCAAGTGCTTGAATGCTGACCATGGTAGTGCGTACGCATCATCTTGTCCCACTTGCTCTAGATAGGTATTCCACCATGTTAACGCAGAACCTGTGAAGGTATGCGTAGCGTACTTCACTTTGTCCTCTTCAGTACACTTACTTATGGCAAACACCGATTCAACCTTCTCGGTCCACCGTTTCAATCCGATCGGTCCTTCGGTTCCATCAAATTCCAAAGGTTTGCAGGCAGTGAATTCTTTGTAGGTGCATCCTACACGATTTCCTGTACTGCTAGATCCAAGGTTATTGTTGGTATGTAGCGCAGCCTGTACTGCGGCTATGTTTGAAGCTAGAAAAGTACGGAATTCCTCTTCATTCATATTCACGGTGTGTCGAGTAGTCGGTGCCATTTCCTTCAAAATAGTTAAATGGAACAAGTTAATCATACAGAATATTAAGAGTAGTTAATAGTATTTCGTAGCATAATATGAACTCATTTATAAAAGCTTTTTCTTCATATTAGCGTTTTATAAGTTTAAATTCGGGTAGTACCTACCCGTTAAGTTCATACTTAGTAGCTAATATACAATTCAACTACTACAATTCTATATGAAAAACTGATTATAATAATATTTCGCGTTCAAACTTTTATACAATATTTTACAAACTTACAATACCGCTTATTTTACATAAAGCATGAAATATAGCACACAATAACTTTGATACAAGATAGTTGTGAAGACAATTCTAGCTAGTACACAAGTCGTTCAGCAAAGGCAATAAAGACACGTAATTCATACGTCCAGAAACAAGTCATGCATTCTGGTTTTACTAGGACTACTTCCCATCCTTGGTCTTGTGCAACATAACCGTTATGGCCGTTGATAAGACAGCGTGTTGTAACGTCATCAAAGGGACGAGGGTTACGTAATGTCCAACAGTCCCGTAATAATCTAAAAACCTCATTTCTTACCCCAATTACCGACTCCGTCACTTGTGGAAACGTTTTGTTTAATAGTTGTAGCCCGATGTTCTTGTTCTCACTTTGGTGAGAAGCGAACATTACTAATCCGTAAGCATAACATGCTTCTTTATGTTGCATGTTAGCCGCTTTTTCTAAATCACGAAGTCCAATATTCGGATATATTGAGTCAAAATAATTTCTTAACCCGTTGCGTAAAATAGCATTTGGGTTCCCCGCAATATATGCGTCAAAGTAAACACATCGTAACTTATGGGTTTCCCAATGTGATATCCCCCATCTTTCAAACGAAAGTCTCTTATAAACCAAGACATTCTTGGAACGTTCTTCGAATGTCTTACAAACTGATCTCGCCTTAAATAGTTGTGCCGAAGAATTCTGGCCGACTCTAGACAAGATTTCATCAATCATGTCTCCGGGTAGGTCTCTTAAAATATTGGGTTGTCTATCCATTTTGTGTTTTTAAACTGTAAAATAGACAAGAGTTAGATTCATAAAAAAAATACTTATTAATACAAGCAATTTTTACATATATCATAAAGCATAAGAACACTATATTCCATATATTACACCACACGAATACAACTATCTTATTCCGACTCGCTCGTTTCTTCTTCTTCGGTTTTGGTTCGTTTTGCCAAGTTTCTAGGGATATATGATGTTCCCCTAATACGAGCCGTCGTTGTCCACATTGGTTTAGAAAAACCTGGTGGTTTAGAGGTTCCCGGGTCATTGTTACAACTTAAGGACTTCGGGGGTTGACGATACATATAAAGTTCATCGGGGTTGGAATTAGATTTCTCTATTTTTATGCCCTTTCCCTTATTATTTTCTTTTGCCTTTTTAAATTCAGTTGGGGTAATTTCTATAACATCATCGGAATTCTCGTCGAAATCCGATTCATCGGAGAATTGGTAATCCTCCCAATATTTTGCTTCCTTGGCGGAAACACCATTGACCATAATTAACTTTGGTCGGTTGGTTGAGGATTTTCTTTTACTTAACCGTTTTATTATTTCCCCCACCGGTTCTATTTCTTCATCCGGTTCCGATTCTTCTTCCGGTTCCGATTCTTCTTCCGGTTCCGACTCTTCTTCCGGTTCCTCTTCGGGAACTTGTGAATCAGTCCACAAATCATTCCAATTTACATTTGACTCTTCATTATTATTAGGTGAGTCAATGGGACTTGTTCTAGAGGTAGACATCTATCACATAATATCAAACACGTTAAGAGATTAATATATCACATAATATTCATATGTTAAAAATATATAGTTTCCAACAAAAATGTTAAGCAATCATTTTTAAAGAAAACACGGTCGAAGTCCAGACTCACTAATGCATCCTAACAAACTCGATAAGACACACTAATGCAAATTTTCTGGTTCTCTAAGACCAACGCTCGG
Organism: Rutidosis leptorrhynchoides; assembly: GCF_046630445.1. Lineage (NCBI taxonomy): Eukaryota > Viridiplantae > Streptophyta > Magnoliopsida > Asterales > Asteraceae > Rutidosis > Rutidosis leptorrhynchoides. Next base: position 454,656,139 of record NC_092336.1, on the reverse strand, counting down.
ATACCAACTGAAATGTCCCGTTCTTATTGATTAAAAACGTTCCATATTAATTGATTTCGTTGCGAGGTTTTGACCTCTATATGAGACGTTTTTCAAAGACTGCATTCATTTTTAAACAAACCATAACCTTTATTTCATCAATAAAGGTTTAAAAAGCTTTACGTAGATTATCAAATAATGATAATCTAAAATATCCTGTTTACACACGACCATTACATAATGGTTTACAATACAAATATGTTACAACAAAATAAGTTTCTTGAATGCAGTTTTTACACAATATCATACAAGCATGAACTCCAAATCTTGTCCTTATTTAAGTATGCGACAGCGGAAGCTCTTAATAATCACCTGAGAATAAACATGCTTAAAACGTCAACAAAAATGTTGGTGAGTTATAGGTTTAACCTATATATATCAAATCGTAACAATAGACCACAAGATTTCATATTTCAATACACATCCCATACATAGAGATAAAAATCATTCATATGGTGAACACCTGGTAACCGACAATAACAAGATGCATATATAAGAATATCCCCATCATTCCGGGACACCCTTCGGATATGATATAAATTTCGAAGTACTAAAGCATCCGGTACTTTGGATGGGGTTTGTTAGGCCCAATAGATCTATCTTTAGGATTCGCGTCAATTAGGGTGTCTGTTCCCTAATTCTTAGATTACCAGACTTAATAAAAAGGGGCATATTCGATTTCAATAATTCAACCATAGAATGTAGTTTCACGTACTTGTGTCTATTTTGTAAATCATTTATAAAACCTGCATGTATTCTCATCCCAAAAATATTAGATTTTAAAAGTGGGACTATAACTCACTTTCACAGATTTTTACTTCGTCGGGAAGTAAAACTTGGCCACTGGTTGATTCACGAACCTATAACAATATATACATATATATCAAAGTATGTTCAAAATATATTTACAACACTTTTAATATATTTTGATGTTTTAAGTTTATTAAGTCAGCTGTCCTCGTTAGTAACCTACAACTAGTTGTCCACAGTTAGATGTACAGAAATAAATCGATAAATATTATCTTGAATCAATCCACGACCCAGTGTATATGTATCTCAGTATTGATCACAACTCAAACTATATATATTTTGGAATCAACCTCAACCCTGTATAGCTAACTCCAACATTCACATATAGAGTGTCTATGGTTGTTCCGAAATATATATAGATGTGTCGACATGATAGGTCGAAACATTGTATACGTGTCTATGGTATCTCAAGATTACATAATATATAATACAAGTTGATTAAGTTATGGTTGGAATAGATTTGTTACCAATTTTCACGTAGCTAAAATGAGAAAAATTATCCAATCTTGTTTTACCCATAACTTCTTCATTTTAAATCCGTTTTGAGTGAATCAAATTGCTATGGTTTCATATTGAACTCTATTTTATGAATCTAAACAAAAAAAGTATAGGTTTCTAGTCGGAAAAATAAGTTACAAGTCATTTTTGTAAAGGTAGTCATTTCAGTCGAAAGAACGACGTCTAGATGACCATTTTAGAAAACATACTTCCACTTTGAGTTTAACCATAATTTTTGGATATAGTTTCATGTTCATAATAAAAATCATTTTCTCAGAATAACAACTTTTAAATCAAAGTTTATCATAGTTTTTAATTAACTAACCCAAAACAGCCCGCGGTGTTACTACGACGGCGTAAATCCGGTTTTACGGTGTTTTTCGTGTTTCCAGGTTTTAAATCATTAAGTTAGCATATCATATAGATATAGAACATGTGTTTAGTTGATTTTAAAAGTCAAGTTAGAAGGATTAACTTTTTTTTGCGAACAAGTTTAGAATTAACTAAACTATGTTCTAGTGATTACAAGTTTAAACCTTCGAATAAGATAGCTTTATATGTATGAATCGAATGATGTTATGAACATCATTACTACCTTAAGTTCCTTGGATGAACCTACTGGAAAAGAGAAAAATGGATCTAGCTTCAATGGATCCTTGGATGGCTCAAAGTTCTTGAAGCAAAATCATGACACGAAAACAAGTTCAAGTAAGATCATCACTTGAAATAAGATTGTTATAGTTATAGAAATTGAACCAAAGTTTGAATATGATTATTACCTTGTATTAGAATGATAACCTACTGTAAGAAACAAAGATTTCTTGAGGTTGGATGATCACCTTACAAGATTGGAAGTGAGCTAGCAAACTTGAAAGTATTCTTGATTTTATGAAACTAGAACTTTTGGAATTTATGAAGAACACTTAGAACTTGAAGATAGAACTTGAGAGAGTTCAATTAGATGAAGAAAATTGAAGAATGAAAGTGTTTGTAGGTGTTTTTGGTCGTTGGTGTATGGATTAGATATAAAGGATATGTAATTTTGTTTTCATGTAAATAAGTCATGAATGATTACTCATATTTTTGTAATCTTATGAGATATTTCATGCTAGTTGCCAAATGATGGTTCCCACATGTGTTAGGTGACTCACATGGGCTGCTAATAGCTGATCATTGGAGTGTATATACCAATAGTACATACATCTAAAAGCTGTGTATTGTACGAGTACGAATACGGGTGCATACGAGTAGAATTGTTGATGAAACTGAACGAGAATGTAATTGTAAGCATTTTTGTTAAGTAGAAGTATTTTGATAAGTGTATTGAAGTCTTTCAAAAGTGTATAAATACATATTAAAACACTACATGTATATACATTTTAACTGAGTCGTTAAGTCATCGTTAGTCGTTACATGTAAGTGTTGTTTTGAAACCTTTAGGTTAACGATCTTGTTAAATGTTGTTAACCCAATGTTTATAATAACAAAAGAGATTTTAAATTATTATATTATCATGATATTATGATGTACGAATATCTCTTAATATGATATATATACATTAAATGTCGTTACAACGATAAACGTTACATATATGTCTCGTTTCAAAATCATTAAGTTAGTAGTCTTGTTTTTACATATGTAGTTCATTGTTAATATAATTAATGATATGTTTACTTATCATAATATCATGTTAACTATATATATAACCATATATATGTCATCATATAGTTTTTTTACAAGTTTTAACGTTCGTGAATCACCGGTCAACTTGGGTGGTCAATTGTCTATATGAAACCTATTTCAATTAATCAAGTCTTAACAAGTTTGATTGCTTAACATGTTGGAAACATTTAATCATGTAAACATCAATCTCAATTAATATATATAAACATGGAAAAGTTCGGGTCACTACAGCGGGTACGGCTAGGGGTCGCAACTATTTGATGACCAATGATGAAGCCAAACAATCGCACGAAGTTGTCTCAGGTACTTACATGGTTAATTCTAATCCGGCAAGGATTCTTTTCGATAGCGGTGCAAATTTGTCGTTTGTGTCTCCTAAATTTGTGCCTAAACTTAATAGACCGTTAGCTAAGTTAAGTCGTCCGATAGAAGTCGAAATAGCGGACGGCAAGACGGTGCTAGTGGTGGATGTGTGTGAAAATTGTGATGTTGTTTTTGGTGCCGAAACCTTTAAAATTGATCTTATTCCAATGACCTTGGGCGACTTTGATATTGTCGTTGGTATGGATTGGCTCGATCGTTATAGAGCCGATATTGCATGCCATGATAAGTTTATTCGTGTGAAGACCCTAAGTGGGGGAGAGTTAATTATTCATGGTGATAAGCGAAGGAGACCGGTGCCGATATGCACTTTTACACGGGCACGTCATTTTGTTGTTACCGGTGGCATGGCTTTCCTTGCTCATGTTGTTGATACATGCAATGAGCCACCACCTATTCGTGAAATTCCGGTTGTTAGTGAATTCGAAGACGTTTTTCCGGACGAATTACCGGGTGTTCCGGCGGAAAGACAAGTTGAGTTTCGTATTGAGTTGATTCCGGGAGCTACTCCCATTGCTAAAACTCCTTATCGTTTAGCACCAACGGAAATGCAAGAGTTGTTAAATCAAACCCAAGAGTTGCTCGAGAAGGGTTTTATTCGACAGAGTGCTTCGCCATGGGGCGCTCCGGTGTTATTTGTGAAGAAGAAAGATGGTAGTATGCGTATGTGCATTGATTACCGTGAATTGAATAAAGTGACGATCAAGAATCGTTATCCATTACCTAGGATTGACGATTTATTTGATCAACTTCAAGATGCAACGTATTTCTCTAAGATCGACCTACGGTCCGGCTATCACCAAATGCGGGTCCGTGAGGAAGACATAGAGAAAATGGCATTTCTAACGCGTTACGGGCATTATGAGTTTGTAGTTATGCCCTTTGGTCTTACGAATGCACCGGCGGCATTCATGGATCTTATGAACCGAGTGTGCCAACCTATGTTGGACAAGTCGGTAATAGTGTTCATTGACGACATACTAGTCTACTCGAAAAGTATGAACGAGCATGAACGTCATTTGCGTGAAGTATTGAAGACGCTACGAAAGGAGAAGTTGTATGCAAAATTCTCCAAATGTGAATTTTGGCTAAGGGAAGTTCAATTCCTTGGTCACATTGTGAATGAAAACGGTATTCAAGTAGATCCGGGGAAGATCGAGACGGTGAAGAGTTGGGGACGACCGACTACGCCTACGGAAATCCGAAGTTTTCTCGGATTGGCCGGTTATTATCGTCGGTTTATCCAAGACTTTTCAAAGATTGCTTCTCCATTGACGAAGTTGAAGAGAAAGAATGCTAGGTTTAATTGGGAGAACGAGCAAGAGATTGCTTTTCAATTGTTAAAAGAGAAGTTGTGTCAAGCTCCGGTGTTAGTGTTACCGGAAGGTGTTGAAGACATGGTGGTTTATTGTGATGCTTCCTTAAATGGTCTCGGGTGTGTTCTAATGCAAAGAGGTAAAGTCATCGCTTATGCCTCTCGACAATTAAAGGAACATGAAACGAGGTATCCAACTCATGATCTTGAGTTGGCGGCGGTAGTGCATGCGTTGAAAATTTGGCGCCATTACTTGTATGGTGTCAAGTGTACGATTTATTCGGATCATAAGAGTTTGAAACATCTCTTTAATCAACGAGATTTGAATTATCGCCAACGTAGGTGGATGGATGTGGTGAAAGATTATGATTGTGAGATACTTTATCATCCGGGTAAGGCGAATGTTGTCGCGGATGCGTTGAGTCGAAAGAGTCAACATCCGGTGATAAAAATGGGATCGTTACGTTTGATTATTTCCAACGATTTTCTTGAGAGGCTTGGCGAGATTCAAATAGAGGCTTACGTTCACAACAAGCATGCGGAACGAATCGTGGGCCAATCGGAGTTCATTACTATGGGCTCGCGTGGTTTTTTGTCCTTTCAAGGAAGGGTGTGGGTGCCTAAGATGGGTGATTACCGACGGGTGCTACTTGATGAAGCACATAAGTCAAAATATTCCATTCATCCGGGCGCGACGAAAATGTATCTTGACTTGAAGAAAGATTATTGGTGGCCGGGCATGAAACGTGATGTTGTGAAGTATGTTGAGCAATGTGTCACGTGTTTACAAGTAAAAGCCGAACACCAAAAGCCGTATGGTAAGTTGCAACCGTTAGAAATCCCGAAATGGAAATGGGAGCACATTACCATGGATTTCATTACAAAGTTACCTAAAACGGCGAGAACCCAATTAGATTCGATTTGGGTTATAGTTGACCGATTGACAAAAAGCGCTTTGTTTCTTCCCATTAAAGAAGCGATATCGTCAGATACCTTGGCTAAGTTGTTTATCAAGGAAGTGGTCTCGCGACATGGGGTTCCTATATCTATTATTTCGGATCGAGATACCCGTTTTACATCTCGGTTTTGGGAAAAGTTTCATGAAGATATGGGTACGCAATTGAAGTTGAGCACGGCGTATCATCCTCAAACGGACGGTCAAACCGAACGTACGAATCAAACTTTAGAAGATATGTTACGGGCGTGCATCATTGACTTTGGTGGTAGTTGGGATGAGCATTTGCCTTTGGTGGAGTTCTCGTACAATAATAGTTATCATACTAGTATCGGGATGCCACCTTATGAAATGCTTTATGGGCGTAGGTGTCGAACTCCCGTTTGTTGGGGAGAAGTGGGTCAAAGAGAGATCGGGAGTATCGATTTAGTTTTAGAGACAAATAGCAAGATCGATTTGATTCGGGAACATTTGAAGAAGGCTCAAGATAGGCAAAAGTCGTGTGCCGATAGACGTAGGCGATTGATTGAGTTCCAAGAAGGCGATATGGTGATGCTTAAGGTTTCGCCGTGGAAGGGTATTATTCGATTTCGAAAACTGGGAAAGTTAGCTCCTCGGTTTATTGGGCCGTTCAAGGTTTCAGCTCGTGTTGGTGAAGTTGCATATCGATTGGAATTACCCGAAGAGCTTGCGGGGATCCATAATACATTTCATGTTTCCCACCTCCGTAAGTGTCTTGCGGATGATTCCTCATGGATGCCTTTAGACGAGATCGAGCTAAACAACAAGTTAGAATATGTCGAGGAACCGATTGCTATCCTTGACGAGAAGGTGAAAATGTTGAGGAATAAAGAGGTGAGAACTTTCAAGGTTCAATGGCGGCGAAGTAACGGTTCCGAGTTTACTTGGAAGCCCGAAGAGTTTGTCTTGGTTTATCTTCCTGCTTGTCATGCGGCGTGGATTGCGAGGTCGCAATCCGGTTCAAGTGGGGGAGAGTTGTAAGATCCTATTTTCTTTTGGGTTTGGACGCCGTCCAACACTTTAGGACGCCGTCCTATTTTGAAGATCTGGACGCCGTCCAACACTTTGGGACGCCGTCCCAGATGGAAGACCTGGACGCCGTCCAACATTTTTTGGACGCCGTCCAGGATGGCTGGCAGGTATGTCTTTTGTTTTTAACTATTTTAGATGGGTAAATTGGTAATTTCACTTGGTGGATGAATTAAAGGCCTTAGGATCAGTTTGGTGAGCTCATTACTTCATTTCTCAACCACCAAACATCATCCATTCATTCTAGAGAGAGAGGGGGTGGTTAAGTGTGAGAAAGCTTAAATCGGGGAAGAAGAACCTCATTTCGGGTTAGAACTCGGGAGTTAAAGTTGTTCATCTCCTCCTTAGCTACGTTTTGATTGTTGTGGTAAGCCCTAAACTTGATTACCTTAGTTTAATGTGTTTAAGGGTTAGGGTTTGGGTTAGTATTGCACATAAAACCCATTTGTGAGTAATTTGGGGTTTTTGGGTAAGTTTGGGTCATGAAGACCCAAATGGTGACTAACTTAGGGTTTTGGAAAGGTTGAAATGTGTAAATGGGTCTTAAAGGCCTAATAGATCACTAGTACACCAATAGTTAGTGTTAGTAGGAGTCATTTGGGTTGTGGGTGACCTAAATGGGTATGTTGACTTTGAAATGGGTCAAATGGATCTTTGATGACCTAGGTTGTCTTGCATGTATGAAAATGAGTTAACTTTGTGGTTAAAAGTGTGTTAATACCTTAATTGGCTAAAGTTAGGGTTTTTAGTGAAGTTAACCCATTATTAGGGTTAAAGGTGCAAAATGGGTCGGGATTGCACTTAGGGTCAAAAGACTCTAGATTGTTAAGTGAGTTGCTTGACCGACTTGAGTTGTGAATTGATTATGTGCTAAAATGTAATAGGTACGTTACATTGACGTTGCAAGTTTGGTTATCTTACACGAAGACTTTGAGGTGAGTGGAATAATTATATGCGTATGTATATAATGTATCTATTTGTTGTAGCGTGAAAGGTGTAGTGTCGAGGTGTTAAGACACCACGTTTCACGTGAAGAGTGTAGCATCGAGGTGTTAAGATGCCACTCGGGTGTAGCATCGAGGTGTTAAGATGCCACCTAGGAGTGTAGTGTCGAGGTGTTAAGACACCACTCCGTAAAATAATGAGTGTTGCATCGAGGTGTTAAGATGCCACTCGGGGTGATGTGCCGAGGTGTTAAGGTGCCACCCTAGGGGTTAGTGGTGCGAGGTGTTAAGTGCCCTAACGGATGTTACGAACACCGATGGCGTTTTCGCGAGCACCGTTCCCTTGTACTATTGGTTAACCATGGTTATTTGTGTTGTAAGCATATTATATTATTCGAGTTATATTTATATGCGGATGTTATGCTAGCTTGGGGGTATTGGTGAATTATAGCTTGTTATTGCGACGATAAGCTAATGTTGATTGCTAGCATGTTTGCGGTTGTGTAAGTTTATGCAAGTAGGTATAATTATATATGTATTCGTATAATTATTGCATTCACTAAGCTTTGCTTACCCTCTCGTTGTTTACCTTTTTTATAGGCTCGGGCATTGACAAGGGTAAGAGCGTTCAATTGGATTAGTGATCTCCCGCTTGTTTTGTTAGGGGATGCTTTTGGGTATTAGCTTTTGGTGTTCAACCGAGATTGGGTAGTTTAACCCCAAACACCATGCTCTAGTGTCGTTTGGAACTTAAACTTATATTTGGTCGAAACTTTTATTTTAGAACGAAACTCGTAAAATGGGCGATGTGGACCCGTTGATGTAAAACTTGATTTGATGATGAAAATCTCTTAGTTTCACCTATATTGACTTGTGGTAAAAAGGTTTCCGTTTGAAAGTGTCGGGAAGCGGGTTTTCCGCTCGGGTGAGTTGGACCCGTGATCAGTGGCTGGAAGGCCATTGGGACGCCGTCCCAATTGCCTGGACGCCGTCCCAGTTGTTTGAGCTGGACGCCGTCCCAAAACTCTGGACGCCGTCCCACCCTTCTGAGCTGGACGCCGTCCAGGATTCTGGACGCCGTCCAGATGCACTGCCTTAAAAAAAAAAATTTGGTACGCGTTTTTGGGTTTATGAAGTCGGGTTGTTACACCCATTGCGAGGTATTGACCTCTATAAGATACGTTTTACAAACATTGCATTCGTTTTTAAAAGACAACTTTCATTACAACGATAGTTGACAAATATGCATACCATTTCACAATATATTCAGACTATAAATGACTTAATATGTCATTTACTTTAATATAATCTTGTTGAACTCAATGACTCGAATGCAACGTCTTTTGAAATATTTCATGAATGACTCCAAGTAATATCTTTAATTTGAGCAAATGTACAGCGGAAGATTTCTTTCATACCTGAGAATAAACATGCTTAAAAGTGTCAACCAAAAGGTTGGTGAGTTCATTAGTTTATCATAAATATTCATTTCCAATAATTTAATAGACCACAAGATTTTTATTTTGATTTTCATTTTCATAAACATTATACAGGCATTTCGCAATCTTCATAAAGATAAAATCATTCATATGGTGAACGCCTAGTAACCGAACTAACAATATGCTTATAGAATATCTCCCGCATACAGGCATTTCGTAATCTGCATGCTATATACCAGCCGTCGCAATCAGTATATATCAATCGAAGTACTAAAGCATTCGTAACCCGAATGGGACGTGTCAAGGTCCATAGATCTATCTTTAGGATTCGCGTCAATTAGGGGCCATTTCCCTAATTCTTAGGCTACCAAGCTAAAAAAGGGCGATATTCGGTATTCGTAATCCAACCATAGAATATAGTTTAAGTACTTGTGTCCATTTCGTAAAATAGTTTATAAAAACAGTTCATGTATTCTCAGCCCAAAAATATATATATATATAAAGGGAGTAATGAAACTCACTTTAACAGATTTTCAATTCGTCGAAAATCAGACTTAGCCACGGATCGATTCACGAACCTCTAACAATTATATACATATATATATATATATATATATATATATATATATATATATATATATATATATATATATATATATATATATATATATATATATATATATATATATATATATATATATATATATATATATATCAAAGTATGATAGAAATATTATCATATCATATTTTTATTTACGTGTTGATATTTAAGTTGTCAAGTTAGGAGTCCAACGTTAGTAGTCCAATGTTAGTAGTCCATATATATAGTCCAAAATATCACCCTGAAATAATTAAGACGTATTGTCTAAGAATCAATCACGACCCATTGTACAACTATTGTCTTTGAAGTAATCTCGACGTATTGTGTACATGTGTCTTACGATTTATCTGACGTATTGTATATGTATTGTCTAAGACTCAATCACAACCCATTGTACAACTATTGTCTTTGAAGTAATCTCAATGTATTGTGTACATGTGTCTTACAATTTATCTGACGTATTGTATATGTATTGTCCAAGACTCAATCACGACCCATTGTACAACTATTGTCTTTGAAGTAATCTCGACGTATTGTGTACATGTGTCTTACGATTTATCCGACGTATTGTATATTGTCTCGGGGTTAACCAAGACTAGTATAGTACAAGGAAATAGTAAAGACATTTATAAATACATGTATAATACAGAAAAAGTTAGCTAGGATATGGTTAGTATAGATTTTATAAAAACAATCCCGTAGTCATTTTAGCCATTTTTAACCAATATTGTTTTGCCCATAACTTCTTTGTTACAAATCGGTTTTGAGTGAATCAAATTGCTATAGTTTTGTAATGAACTCTAATTTATAGAACTAAACTGAAAAAGTGGTGGTTTATAGTCGGAGTTACAGGTTACAAGTCTATTTATAAAGAGTAGTCATATATGTCGAAAGAACGACACATTGATGACCATTTTGAAAAAAAAACATGTTTCTACTTTGAGTTTAACCACCATTTTTAGATATATTATTATGTTAATATGAAATAACATTTTCTCAAAAAACCAACTTTAAATTCAAAGGTTAAGATAGTTTTTTTTTTAATTATCCAACCCGAAACAGCCCACGGTTTTACTACGACGGTGTATGTCCGGTTTTACGGTGTTCTTCGTGTTTCTAAGTTTTAAATTATTGAGTTAGCATATCATATAGATATAAAATATGTGTTTAGTTTTTTTTTAAAGTTAAGTTAGAATGATTAACTTTGTTTGCGAACAAGTTTAGAATTAACTAAACTATGTTCTAGTGATTACAAGTTATTTTCTTCGAATAAGATAGTTATATAAGTAAGAATCGAACGATGTTATGAACATAGTTAATACGTCAAGTATAGTAGGTAAACCTACTAGAAATGATGAGAAATGATTTAGAGCTTCAAAGGATCTTTGATGGCTTGGAAGTTCTTGAAGTAGAATCATGACACGAAAAACAAGTTCAAGTAAGATTACTACTTGAATTAAGATAATTATGTTTATAGAAATCGAATCAAAGCTTGAATATGAATATTACCTTGATTTAGAATGATAACCTACTGTAAATAATAAGAGTTTCTTGATCTTAGATGATTACTTGGAATGGACTAGAAAGATTGAAAGTAATCTTGCAAACTTGAAAGGATTTTCGAAGTGTTCTTGAAGTGTTCTTCCTATGATAATTATAGCTTGATTCTTGAAGTAGTTTTTGATGAAGATGATGATTAGTTTACTGGAAATTTCATTCTCTAGGGTGTGTGTATGTTTTGAGATAGAATTAGAAAGAAAATGGAAATGAAATAAAGTGAATGGTGAGTGGTGAGTGGTGAATGGGGTTAAAGGAGTTCTTGTTTTGTTTTCTTGCTCATAAGTCATGCTAGTTGTCTAATGGTTGGTTCCACATGTTTGTTGACTAATTTAGGGCTGCTAAGAGCTGATCATTGAAGTGTATATACCAATAGTATGTACATCTTGAAGCTGGGTATAATACGAGTACAAATACCGAACGAATACGAGTAGAATTCTTGATGAAAACGAACGAGAATACGATTACAACTATCTTTGTCAAGTATAAGTATTTTGATATATGTCTTTAAGTCTTTCAAATGTGTATTAATACTTCTTAATACATTACATATATATACATTTTAATTAAGTCGTTATTTCGTCGTTAATCGTTACATGTATATATTGTTTCGAAACCCTTAAGTTAGTAGTCTCGTTTTATGTATATAGTTCATTGTTAATACACTTAATGATATACTTAATTATCATTATATCATGTTGATAAGGCTAAAAAGGAACATATATTTCATAGCAAAATCCCCCAAGAAAGACAAGATTTTAGTTGCAATTGTTCCATTTTCAAGTAATAATCGTTTATATCAAATAAGTGCGAAGATAAAAGGCGAAAACGACAAATTGAAGACAAAAAGGTCCAAAAAGCTCAAAAGTACAAGATACAATTAAAAAGGTTCAAATTATTGATGAGGAACGTCTAAAAATGACAAGAGTACAAGTTACAAAACGCAAAGTACAAAATATAAAATTGTACGCAAGGACGTTCGAAAATCCGGAACCGGGACCAGAGTCAACTCTCAACGCTCGACGCAACGGTGTAAAAATTACGAGTCAACTATGCACAAGAATAAAATATAATATTTAAATAATTCATAATAAGAATAATATTAAATAATAAAAAGTTGTTAATTGAGCATAGTTCAGGGGTCATAAGTGAAAATTCAATTTCTAAATTCGCCTATAAAAGGCTTTGTAATCGTAATGTAAAAACACACCTTTTTCTATCTTTTTCTTATTTATCAATATCAATTATCAATATCTATATTCTATATCTCTATCATAATGTTAACTTAATAAGATATAACAATAATCTTAATTTTAATTTTAAATTATGATAATAATAAGATTTATGATAGAGATCGTTTGAGTGTGTAAGTCGAAATTCTGTCCGTGTAACGCTACGCTATTTTTAATCATTGTAAGTTATGTTCAACCTTTTTATATTAATGTCTCGTAGCTAAGTTATTATTATGCTTATTTAAAACGAAGTAATCATGATGTTGGGCTAATTACTAAAATTGGGTAATTGGGCTTTGTACCATAATTAAGGTTTGGGCAAAAGACCGACACTTGTGGAAATTGAACTATTGACTATTAATAGATGGGGGGTATTGTCTAATTGAGTGACAACTCATTGGAGTCTGTCGAACCTATCTTCAAATTAATTAACCTAATAATTAATAATGATTATGGTTGTCCTATTTAGTGATGTTCATATGGAATCTGTTATAATCATTTAATTAATCAATTGAGTTGGGTAATTGATTATTCATTCTGATCAAGTGGATGAATTAATATTCATAAACTAATTAAAACAGGGGTGGATTACATACAGTGATAACTGGTGTAATTGTTGACAGAAGTGATAACTGCGTCACAGTTTAAATCCTTAATCAGTTGGAATATTTGACTTCGGGTATAAGGGTAATTTGACGAGGATACTCGCACTTTATTTTTATGACCGATGGACTATTATGGACAAAAACCAGATAGACGTATCAAATAAACCAGGACAAAGGACATTTAACCCATGGTAATAAATTAAAATCAACACGTCAAACATCATGATTACGGAAGTTTAAATAAGCATAATTCTTTTATTATATTTCTCATCGTATCTTTATTTACTGTCATTTTATTACTCGCAATTTTATTTACTGTCATTTTATTTATTGTCATTATTTTACGCACTTTAATTATCGTCATTTATCTTTACGCTTAAAATATAGAATCGACAAACCGGTCATTAAACGGTAAAACCCCCCTTTTATAATAATATTACTACTTATATAATTATATATATTTTGTATAAATATAGTTAAAAATATAGTAAGTATCACCAGCTCCCTGTGGAACGAACCGGACTTACTAAAAACTACACTACTCTACGATTAGGTACACTGCCTATAGTGTTGTAGCAAGGTTTAGGTATATCCCATCCGTAAATTAATAAAACTTGTGTCATATTTTGTAGTATTTTGTATTAAAAATAATACTATTTTGTAAAAAAAAATCGTTTTTTTTTAAAAGAAAAAAAAAATTCGTTTTAAAAAAAATTTGTAAAAAAAAAAATCGTTTTTTTTAAAAAATTTAAAAAAAAAAAAAACTAAAAAAAAACGTAAAAAAAACAAAAACGTAAAAAAAAAACAAAAACGTAAAAAAAAAAAAAAAAAAAAACGTAAAAAAAAAAAAAAAAATTATTAAAAAAAAATATATATTTTTAAAATTTTGTCTATAAAAAAAAATTGTTTTTTTTTTTTTAGTTTTATTACCTTTAGATTTTTAGACTATAGTCGCAACTTTTAGTATTAAGTTTAGTTTTGCCATAGTTATTTTTACTTCTAGAATTTTTAGGCTTTGCCGTAAAATCCCTTAAGTGCTTATTCCTTAGATTAAGTTTTAGGTGCTTTAGAATTTTACGACGCCGTATTTCGCACTACTTTCTTATTTTTATTTTTCGACGCCTATTTTTCGACCTTTTTCGACGCGCAATCTTTTTCTTTCTTATTTCTCGCCATTCTAGTTTTTAGGACTTAGATTTTTTTCTACTTCTTCTCTAAATTTCTTAAAATTACGAAAATTTATTTTAAGTGGTTAAATTGATAGACATCAAAATTTTCTGGTTCGTAGTAATAGTTGGATTTGTACGTGGACCGGGTTATTGGAGCCAAACAGTACTCAATTATATTGAGACCAAACGAATCCTGCCCCTCTGCTGCATCTTTTGGCTATTCGAAACGTGGGCAAAATCAGAAAAGTCTATTGATTGGATAACTTATTATAATTTTTCTTTCCTTTTAAAAACTAATAGGATATTCAGTGAATGCACCGAGCAAGACGTTCACCACCTTTTATACGTTCACCACCTGTAACTCGATCAAGACATTTAGCAAATATTGTCGCGGTTGATTTTTCTTTAGAATCATCATCCAGTCGAACAAATACTCCAATTCAAATTTTCGACAATCCATCTTTTGAACCCGATTTCACAACTAAGAAACTGGAGGATATTCAAGGACAATTCCAAGATCCTGAACCACAAACCGTTAAATCAGAGTCCTCTAGTGATTCGTATTCAACGAATTCAATTATGGAAGTAACGGAACCTCTAAGTATGGAAGATCGAATGAGAGCTAAACGCACGGGCCAAGGTCACGCCATTATTAAGCCAGAAGTTAATGCTCCAGATTATGAAATCAAAGGACAAATTCTACATATGGTAACTAATCAGTGCCAATATAGTGGTACGCCAAAAGAAGATCCTAACGAACACCTTCGTACGTTTAAAAGAATTTGTACACTATTCAAAATCCGAGAAGTGGAAGATGAGCAGATCTATCTCATGTTGTTTCCTTGGACTTTAAAGGGAGAAGCCAAAGATTGGTTAGAATCGTTACCTGAAGGGGCGATTGACACATGGGATGTTTTAGTTGAAAAATTTCTTAAACAATTCTTTCCGGCATCTAAAGCCGTGAGACTTCAAGGAGAAATTGTTACGTTCGCGCAAAAGCCAAATGAAACATTATATGAGGCATGGACAAGATTCGGAAGGATGTTGAGAGGATGTCCTCAACATGGTTTAGACACTTATCAAATAGTACAAATATTCTACCAAGGTGTCAACGTTGCTACACGAAAAGACATCGACATAACAGCTGGTGGTTCCATTATGAAGAAAACCGCAACTGAAGCTTACAAAATTATTGATAACACAGCCTCCCACTCTCATGAGTGGCACCAAGAGAAAGATATATATCTCTCATCTAAAGCGGCTAGAGCCGATTCTAGCCATAACTTTGATTCCGTTTCCGCAAAAATAGATGCTTTCGAGAGACGAATGGAAAAGATGAATAAAGATATTCACGCAATACGAATCAATTGTGAGCAATGCGGTGGACCACACTTAATGAAAGACTGTCACATTGAACAAACGATGGAACAACGTGAGAATGTTGTCTACATGAACCAAAGGCTGGAAAATAGTTATCAGAATAATTATCAACCACCAAGGCCAAACTTCAATCGAAATCAAAACATTCTTTACAATCCAAAAGGACCCGACAATAACTCGTATAACCAACAAGGTCCGAATAACCAACCAACTCAAAACAACACTTTCAATCAACAAAGACCTGGCTTGTATAAACCACCACAACAAACCGAAGAGAAAAAGTCAAATCTGGAAGAAGTGGTATTTAAGCTAGTTGAATCTCAAACACAATTTATTGAAACTCAAACCCAAACGAATGAGAGGTTTGATCAGTCATTTAGAACTCAACAAGCTTCCATTTTGAATCTAGAAAAATAAGTAGGTACTCTTGTTAGATTGATGAGTGAAAGGGAACAAGGAAAGCTACCGAGTAATAATGAAGTAAATCCTCGGAATGAAAATGTTAACATGATATCAACAAATTCTGAAAAACCAATACCAGAAGTTGGGGAGGTTTTAGATGTAAGTAACAATGAAGAAGTTACACCACCACCACCACCCGAGTATGTAAAGCCAGTGGTGGCACCATACAAACCACCCATCCCGTTTCCAAGAAAAGGAGTTGAGTATGAGCAAGTGATAGGTAATAAAGATTGTGATACCTCTGGAAAGAAGAAGAAGAAAAAGAATAAGAAAGTGCAAGAAACAAAAACCGTAAAGATAAACCCGGTGAATACAGTTCCACCAAAACCTCCACCTAGGGTAGGTGATCCGGGTGAATTTATTGTTCCTTGTCTACTTAGTGATTGTGTCATGTATGATGCACTAGCAGATTTAGGTGCAAGTGTAAGTGTTATGCCTCTTTCCTTATATAAGAGATTAGGTGTAGGTAAGTTAAGTCCAACGGATATGAGTGTTCGACTCTTTGATCAAACCATTAAGCACCCAGTTGGAATTGCTGACAACCTACCCGTTCAAGTAGGCAATTTAACCTTTCTAGTCGAATTTATTGTCATTGACATAGAAGAGGACCCAAACGTTCCTCTAATTTTAGGTCGACCATTCTTTGCGTCCACCGGGGCGTTATTTGATGTAGGAAATGGAAGAATGACACTTAAAAGTGGTGACAAATCGATCACCTTTATGATTCGAAAATCTAAACCTCCACCAACCAAAACCGTTGAACCAATAAAAACGATTGGTAAGAACCTTGTTGTTTTACCAACTCCAACGGTAGTGCTTAATAATAATAAAACGCCTAAGTGTGGGGAAAATGAAGTAACACCTAATGACGACCCAATAACAAATAACCCCGTTGTTGATACGAAATTAAATGATCCCGTTATTAACAGTTCAATGAAGAAACTTTATAAACGGGCTATTGATGCTAGAAGTAAGGGGAACTTTAAGTTATGTAACCGGTTAGTATCCAATCTGTCGCCTAAAGAAAAGGCGAAGCTAGTTGAATTATGGGATATTACGGAAGAAGCCGGGCACTGGCTTAAAGAAAAAGTCACAGATAGGCAAGTTGATTATGGACCAAGAGAAATTGACAATGAAGTTAATCACAATTTCAACACCACAGCTACCTAAGTGTGGGGAGATTCGAATGTTCTAAAAAGATAATGCTGTCTAAAGTTATTTGTTCTGTTCTCGTGTAGTTCCGAGAATGGAATCCGATTGGTCTTTTCCGCTAGCAAACACTAAAGAACTAGTTTTCTCCCTCCATTCTGAATTTTTATTTTGTAGGTTTTATATGAAATTAATATGCTTTTTAAATTTAAGTTTTGTGTGAATTTAAAAAAAAATTTACTTTATTTCATTAAGTAAAAAAAATGATTTCTAAAATTCGTCGTGAGTTGAAGATTAGGTAGTTGAACCGAAATTACTTTACCCGAGGGTGGGGCGACAAATTTTGTTATCATTATTTTTAATTTTATTGATTTAAAGTATGCCAAAAATATTATACTTTATAAATTTTTGAAAAGTGGGGTTATAAAACAAACTTCAAAAATATATATATATATATGTTTGTATTTTATCTTATGTACAAAACAGGGTAAAACAATGCACTTTCAAATACTGTCATTAAAGTTCAGCAAAAGGTACTAATTTTGACGACAAGACGCAAAACAACAAATATGATATAATAGATGAAGGAATGAACGATGAGGCGAGCCATCTATCATTCGACGAGCTTTGTAATTACAAACTGGGTATTTTTAATCACTTTCCTACACTAATCACCCTCATGAATTTATAATTATAGTCTGATTTCATGCAAATGAGGGCATTGCATGATCTCAAGTGTGGGGAAGGGTTATAAATTCTCTCGGGTTTATACTTGGCTTATTTTCTAAATATTATGAAAATTTTAAAATTTTTTAACTAAATGAATTCAAAATCATGTTTATACATATTTATGAACGATAAAACTAGGTGTTAATGCCGAAATTATCGTTACCTCGGAAAGGACATAAATTGAGAAACAACCTAAAATGCTTGAATTCATTTAAAATGGAATAAAGGAGAATAAAAAGGCAAAGAAAGAAACTAAGTGTGGGGAGAATGTACTAAGTTATTCAATTAAAAACTATCTATCACATATCTTTGTACAAGATTATTGCAGGTACTTTTGTTTTGGATGATACTAATCAGTTTTACCCGGTTTACTGTAATATATTTGAAAGAAAGATGGATCTACACGATGAATCAATTCCATCATTAAAAGGAAGTAAAGTCTTCCGAAAAAGACACGCGCTTCTTGATTTAGATCATGAAGTTGTCGTCCAGACCAGCTGTAGGTTGACGAAAAATCTAGAAAAGTCATCTCTAAAATCAGCTGGAAATCCACGGACCTCAGCATCAAACAGGGTCGCCAAGTGGTCAGATTTATCCTAACCATGAGAAGGATTTATCTCGTACAATGGGGAGGCACCGTGCAAATTAGCTTGATAAGACTAATGAATCAGATCCCCAGAAAGGATAATCTCCTTAAAGATTAAAAATCAGCTTTTAAGACTGATATTACTCAATCCTTGAGATTGACCTTAAAGATTGAGAATTCAAACTCATGGAATTCAATGATATCTAAACTCGAGCTTGAACGAGAAAATATTTTGATCAAAAATACAAACCGATTTGTTTTCTGAAAACTCATTTTCAATGCGTTCATTACCATTGAACGTAAAATCCTAGGAATTCACCTGGAATTCATTAGGTCACCTGAACCAAATCGGGTGTCAACCGTAAGAACGGTGGTTGCATAGCATGGTCGAAGACAGGACCTTGTGTCAGATCGAAAAATCAAAGGATGATCTTTACTATTGCTCCTACCAAGGATAGTTCTAGCATCCGACACGTTAAAAAGACCATAATCATCTGCATGTCATTAGATATTGCCTTAACAGTTTCTTGTTCATCGCTTTCCTTTACAACCGGACGGTAGTTTACCGAAAGGTAATATACGGAACAAGTAAACTGGATGTGTGCTTTCCGATACCGGGATGGCAGTGGATTACACGAGCCTAAAAGTTTTTAGCCAAAATACTGATCCACAAATATATTTTGCAACACCGATGATGGATCAAATCAGAAAACTTGTCTAGGGTAAAATCTAGCTTGAATTTTCAAAAGATCAAATGTTTTCATAAAGATCCAATTTCCCTAAAGGATCTACATTTTTATAGTCATGTGGGACTGTAAACCGCCTTTCAAATGTGCACTTTGCTTTGGAAACCGAAAGTAAATCGGCTATTTGATTGCAAGTGTCGTTGACCTAAACCCGAGGCAACTGTGGATGACACACCCACCTTTAACCATGGTTCTATTGTTAATATCATTGTTTATACCGCTCTATCAAAATCACTGATGTACAAAGTGTGAAGAATAAAAAAGTGATTCGTGTGATGTATTATATTATTTCAAGACTGTATTGCTTGAGGACAAGCAACGCTCAAGTGTGGGGATATTGATAAGGCTAAAAAGGAACATATATTTCATAGCAAAATCCCCCAAGAAAGACAAGATTTTAGTTGTAATTGTTCCATTTTCAAGTAATAATCGTTTATATCAAATAAGTGCGAAGATAAAAGGCGAAAACGACAAATTGAAGACAAAAAGGTCCAAAAAGCTCAAAAGTACAAGATACAATTAAAAAGGTTCAAATTATTGATGAGGAACGTCTAAAAATGACAAGAGTACAAGTTACAAAACGCAAAGTACAAAATATAAAATTGTACGCAAGGACGTTCGAAAATCCGGAACCGGGACCAGAGTCAACTCTCAACGCTCGACGCAACGGTGTAAAAATTACGAGTCAACTATGCACAAGAATAAAATATAATATTTAAATAATTCATAATAAGAATAATATTAAATAATAAAAAGTTGTTAATTGAGCATAGTTCAGGGGTCATAAGTGAAAATTCAATTTCTAAATTCGCCTATAAAAGGCTTTGTAATCGTAATGTAAAAACACACCTTTTTCTATCTTTTTCTTATTTATCAATATCAATTATCAATATCTATATTCTATATCTCTATCATAATGTTAACTTAATAAGATATAACAATAATCTTAATTTTAATTTTAAATTATGATAATAATAAGATTTATGATAGAGATCGTTTGAGTGTGTAAGTCGAAATTCTGTCCGTGTAACGCTACGCTATTTTTAATCATTGTAAGTTATGTTCAACCTTTTTATATTAATGTCTCGTAGCTAAGTTATTATTATGCTTATTTAAAACGAAGTAATCATGATGTTGGGCTAATTACTAAAATTGGGTAATTGGGCTTTGTACCATAATTAAGGTTTGGGCAAAAGACCGACACTTGTGGAAATTGAACTATTGACTATTAATAGATGGGGGGTATTGTCTAATTGAGTGACAACTCATTGGAGTCTGTCGAACCTATCTTCAAATTAATTAACCTAATAATTAATAATGATTATGGTTGTCCTATTTAGTGATGTTCATATGGAATCTGTTATAATCATTTAATTAATCAATTGAGTTGGGTAATTGATTATTCATTCTGATCAAGTGGATGAATTAATATTCATAAACTAATTAAAACAGGGGTGGATTACATACAGTGATAACTGGTGTAATTGTTGACAGAAGTGATAACTGCGTCACAGTTTAAATCCTTAATCAGTTGGAATATTTGACTTCGGGTATAAGGGTAATTTGACGAGGATACTCGCACTTTATTTTTATGACCGATGGACTATTATGGACAAAAACCAGATAGACGTATCAAATAAACCAGGACAAAGGACAATTAACCCATGGTAATAAATTAAAATCAACACGTCAAACATCATGATTACGGAAGTTTAAATAAGCATAATTCTTTTATTATATTTCTCATCGTATCTTTATTTACTGTCATTTTATTACTCGCAATTTTATTTACTGTCATTTTATTTATTGTCATTATTTTACGCACTTTAATTATCGTCATTTATCTTTACGCTTAAAATATAGAATCGACAAACCGGTCATTAAACGGTAAAACCCCCCTTTTATAATAATATTACTACTTATATAATTATATATATTTTGTATAAATATAGTTAAAAATATAGTAAGTATCACCAGCTCCCTGTGGAACGAACCGGACTTACTAAAAACTACACTACTCTACGATTAGGTACACTGCCTATAGTGTTGTAGCAAGGTTTAGGTATATCCCATCCGTAAATTAATAAAACTTGTGTCATATTTTGTAGTATTTTGTATTAAAAATAATACTATTTCGTACCCTCACGCTACATCATCACATGTTAAACATAATGTATTAATATATCTTAATACAATACATATGTATTTATTTTAATTAAGACGTTATTACGTCGATAACCATTACATATATATCTTGTTTCAAATTCCTTAATTTAGTAGTCTCATTTTATGTATATAACCCATTGTTAAAATACTTAATGAGATACTTACTTATCATAATACCATGTTAAATGTATATATATATATATGTCCATATATATATCATCATGTAGTTTACAAATTATAACGTTCGTGAATCGTCGGACAAACTGGGTGGTCAAATGTTTACATCAAATCCGTTTTAATTAATAAAGTCTTAACAAATTTGATTGCTTAACATGTTGGAAACATTTAATCATGTAAATATCAATCTCAAATATATACATATATTTATATACATATCTTATTTACAAATAGTGGTTCGTGAATCGTCCGAAAAAGTCGAAGGTTACATGAACACAGTTCCAAATTTTTGAATTTCAACTTAACAGACTTTGCTTATCGTGTCGGAAACATTAATTCATTTAAAGATTAAGTTTAAATTTGGTCAGAAATTTTTGGGTCGTCACAGTACCTACCCGTTAAAGAAATTTTGTCCCGAAATTTGGTTAAGGAAAGTTTGATAATGGAAGTAAGATTATTCTTGTATCAAGAACTATAACTTGAATTCTTATCAGGAATTCGATCGTTCATATAATCATTATCAAGGAAATAGATTAACGGAGTACTTTGAATACCTTGAATGAGTCGAGTTCCGTTTATGAATAGCACGAGTTCAATAAATATAGAGTTTTCTTTTTTTTCATCTTTGCGAAAATATGGATAGAACAATTCGATTACGTGAAGAGTATGAATGAAGCTATCGTAAAAGATGGAATTGAGGAAATAAAGTTTCGTCTTAATTTTTGACGTAGTCACAGTAGATTTTCGGATTTCAAGGAATGTAAAGGAAATCTTCGAAATCTATAAAAGATTTGATTTTTCGGGATTTAAGGAAATTAGGATCCTCTTTAATTAAATGCGGTAATATGCCTCGATTGCTCTGTCTATTATATCCACTATAAATTGACCTCTTCCGACTCATTATTATCACCATCCCTACTTTCTTCATCAATTCATACATCCAAAAGATTGTGAAAAATGCTCAATCCAGTTCTGGTTCTTGACCTAATATTGACGTTCGCCACCATTATCCTTCTTTTCCAGCTCCCTCCGGAGGAATCTGTTTATTTCTATTATGCTCTAGAGATTGTTGTATTTATCATTCTCCCGTGTCTTTATATTGCTATACGCATTGATATACACGGTTTGTAATTTCTGATTTGTTATCGGGCTTTATATTTTCCTTTATATTTCGGAGCTCCATGCTTTTGTTTTCTCTTCTCAACTTTAAGTAAAGCGATCAAGACGTCTCGATTTTGTAGGTACGGAATTTTGAATGAACATAACTAATGTTTTAAGCAGAAAGGAATTATAATAGCACAATTTAATTTGGTAAATTACCGGTATCACAGAAAATATAGAACTATCAAGAAAATATGTTCTTGATATTTTTAGAGGTTAAATAGAATGAAAGAATCGTGTAACATGGCACATGATGACGATATAATCTGTGAATCATCATGTTCCATTAGAAACTCAACATGACTTACTGTAATATAACCACGTTGATCAGGCGTCATTATATTATACTAACTCATGCTTCGATTCCCAACAATACTTCAAAAACATTCATAATCTAAACTCGAAGTTTATAGAAATTTAGAAACTAAAACAGTTTCCTATAAGATGTAATACGGATAGCACGAAGAGATAAATAATTTTAGACAAGAATATTTATGAAAATATCCTCAGAAATATCGAGGATATTTATGATGATATTTTTGGAATTTCTAAGATCGAAGGTTGATGAGGAAAATTCTTCTGGAAGAATATAGAATAAGTAAGGAGCAAGATATTAGCTAAAGATTTCATCGGATATAGAATTATCTGGATTCTTTATGTACAAGTTTAGTCCTTGTGATTTGTTCACCGTCTCCTTCATAGTTTTGCTTAATCTGCTTTCCAGTATCAATTTTTCTGTTGAGCGTTTCCAACACTCTATTCTCTATCGTCAAACTTTTGACTGTTAAGGTCGTTTACAGTTGTTGCTGCATCATCAGCATTTTCAAACCCAGAGAGCTAATTCGCAGGTTGGGTGCTTTTCAGAATTCCAGAATTGGAGTACGTAAGTCCAGGAGATAGACGCCATATGTAGGTATATAACAGTTGACGTAGAAACGTTGTGAAATTCGAAATAATGATTGATGCTTCCCGGTATGTGGTATACAGTTATTGTTACGAGACGTTGATGAGTATATGATGGATTTCAATGAATAATGATAGTGATATTTCAGAGGGATTTAAGTTGCAAAGTAACAGAGTCGCTGGTACGTTTACTTCTAATATGGTGGAACATAAAAGGTTCCCCGGTAATAATGATAGAAAGGCAATCATATATATCAAGGTTTAATTAAGGTTTCTCCAAATGAAACATCGAAGTTGTCTTGCTGAAGGTGTGACAAAACTGGATACTTGAAAAGGAATTGCAAAGTTATTTTCAGTAATAATAATGCCGAAGGATTTACCACGGATACGTGTTAAAGTCTTACTTAGGTTTAGAGAGCCTTCCAAGTGTATGACTATAAGTATAACTCTTTCTTTCTGTTGATAATGTGTGGTTGGTTCATCTTCTCGATTGATCAGTAGTTGGGGTATTTTCAAGAATCATAAAGGGTTTGAACGCAGGTTGTAATTGTCAATATACATATAATGTTCAAGATGAAATCATTCAGGATTTTGAATGAATATATTTATGAGTTTTATGAATAAGAGTGATGTTCTAGCACAGTTTTGAATTCAAAGTATGGTTTTGAAAGATGTAAGGATCTAAGAGTGATGCTATCTATTATATCTTGACTTGGATTCTGATCTGTCAAAATCAGAATATGTAATTGAATCTGAATGAAAATGGTTGTTCTGATTTCTATGGAAGAATATATATCGTTGTGAAAGTAGTGAGTATAGATAATGAATATCGAATAATTGAAGGGTGTACAGTGTAACATATTAATTGTGAACTTAAATATTTCTCGGTGGAAGATGTTGGTGTTCGTGGAATTCTTGTGAATTTCGCATGGTACGAATGATATTTTCTAGAAGGTTTCAGGTACATCTGAAATGAAAGTGTAAAATCAAACCTAATTGAATAATACACTTGGTTTATTAGGGGACAGAATTCTTTGAAGTGATGCAGAGATTTAGGTTGTTAACGAAGGATGTATAACATGGCATTTTAGTAATGTGAATTAAGCGAGTAGTATTTACCCTTCAAAATTCACACGTAACAGCTTAGTATAAAAAGATATAATATGGTTTCAATATTCATATATATAAACTCTTTGGAAATAATGAGTTAATATTTCATAACTCGATAGTATAATATTCTTATTGGTGATTGATGTGTTGATATCTGCGGTGGTTATGGAACTTGTAGAGCTTGTGGTACTGCCGGTGTTGCTGATGATGGTGAGACTGCTGGTGATACAAGTGCTGTTAATGGGGGTACTGGTGATGCCGGTGGTGTTGCTGGTGCTTGTAAGTTGTGCACCATATTCTCCAGATTGATTACTCGATCTCGAAGTTCGTTGACTTCTTATATTACTCCAGGATGATGGGCAGTCGGAATGAGTGGATGAATAAGGTTTAGAATAGTAGATATGACGTAATCGTTGTGAGGTATTCTGGAAATGAGGGTGAAGATGGTGTTTCAGACAGGTTCGCCGGTAAGTGCTTCAGGTTCTTCGCCAAGAGGAAAATTTGGTGGATGGAAGGGATCGCCTTCTTCTTGTCTCCACTGATTAAGTTGACTACGAACCCATCCCTAATTCATCCAGAATTGGTGATGGCTGATTGGTTGATCCATTCCGGTTACACTGCTTTCGGAGCTCAGGTAGAAATCCATATCGGAATAGTTGTCAGATTCTGAGGAACTCGAACTAGTTGCAGGATTCATCTTGCACGGTTAGATAAAGGATTTTCGGTATGAAATGATTTTCAGATATCGGATGATATTCTATTTGCATAGAATACCTATATAGAGTACAAAGGATTCCGCAAATTACGGAGGAATTTTCGGAAGCTATCAGACAAAGTTTACAGTAACAGATACGCTAAGATATGAATTTTGTCTATACACTAATCATGCAATCAATGCAGTAAGACGTGTCTATACTAAGAATGTTAAGCAGGTAATTCCCGACAAGAGATGATAAGCAAAACTTTTGACATGCAGACACGGTCGAAGTCCAGACTCATTAATGCATCATAACAACTTATCAGTTAGACACACTAATGCAAGACCTGGTTCGCTAAGACCAATGCTCTGATACCAACTGTAATAGCCCATCCAAATCCATATGGACGAATACAATAACATTTGGTCCCATTGCGAGGTATTGACCTCTATATGATACGTTTTACAAACATTGCATTCGTTTTTAAAAGACAACTTTCATTACAACGATAGTTGACAAATATGCATACCATTTCACAATATATTCAGACTATAAATGACTTAATATGTCATTTACTTTAATATAATCTTGTTGAACTCAATGACTCGAATGCAACGTCTTTTGAAATATTTCATGAATGACTCCAAGTAATATCTTTAATTTGAGCAAATGCACAGCGGAAGATTTCTTTCATACTTGAGAATAAACATGCTTAAAAGTATCAACCAAAAGGTTGGTGAGTTCATTAGTTTATCATAAATATTCATTTCCAATAATTTAATAGACCACAAGATTTTCATTTTCATTTTCATTTTCATAAACATTATACAGGCATTTCGCAAACTGCATAAAGATAAAATCATTCATATGGTGAACGCCTGGTAACCGAACTAACAAGATGCATATAGAATATCCCCCGCATACAGGCATTTCGCAATCTGCATGCTATATACCAGCCATCGCAATCAGTATATATCAATCGAAGTACTAAAGCATTCGTAACCTGAATGGGACGTGTCAAGGTCCATAGATCTATCTGTAGGATTCGCGTCAATTAGGGGCCATTTCCCTAATTATTAGGCTACCAAGCTAAAAAGGGGCGATATTCGGTATTCGTAATCTAACCATAGAATATAGTTTAAGTACTTGTGTCCATTTCGTAAAATAGTTTATAAAAACAGTTCATGTATTCTCAGCCCAAAAATATATATATAAAAATGGAGTAATGAAACTCACTTTAACAGATTTTCAATTCGTCGAAAATCAGACTTAGCCACGGTTCGATTCACGAACCTATAACAATTATATACGTATATATATATATCAAAGTATGATAGAAATATAATCACATCATATTTTTATTTACGTGTTGATGATTTAAGTTGTCAAGTTAAGAGTCCAACGTTAGTAGTCCAATGTTAGTAGTCCAATGTTAGTAGTCCATATATATAGTCCAAAATATCACCCTGGAATAATCAAGATGTATTGTCTAAGAATCAATCACGACCCATTGCACAACTATTGTCTTTAAAGTAATCTCGACGTATTGTGTACATGTGTCTTACGATTTATCCGACGTATTGTATATGTATTGTCTAAGACTCAATCACGACCCATTGTACAACTATTGTCTTTGAAGTAATCTCGACATATTGTATACATGTGTCTTACGATTTATCTGACGTATTGTATATGTATTGTCCAAGACTCAATCACGACCCATTGTACAACTATTGTCTTTGAAGTAATCTCGACGTATTGTGTACATGTGTCTTACGATTTATCCGACGTATTGTATATTGTCTCGGGGTTAACCAAGACTAGTATAGTACAAGGAAATAGTCAACACATGTATAAATACATGTATAATACAGAAACAGTTAGCTAGGATATGGTTAGTATAGATTTTATAAAAACAATCCCGTAGTCATTTTAGCCATTTTTAACCAATATTGTTTTGCCCATAACTTCTTCGTTACAAATCGGTTTTGAGTGAATCAAATTGCTATGGTTTTGTAATGAACTCTAATTTATAGAACTAAACTGAAAAAGTGGTGGTTTATAGTCGGAGTTACAGGTTACAAGTCTATTTATAAAGAGTAGTCATATCTGTCGAAAAAACGACACCATGATGACCATTTTGAAAAAAAAAAAAAAAAAACATGTTTCTACTTTGAGTTTAACCACCATTTTTAGATATATTATTATGTTCATATGAAATAACATTATCTCAAAAAACTAACTTTAAATTCAAAGTTTAAGATAGTTTTTTTTTTTAATTATCCAACCCGAAACAGCCCCCGGTTTTACTACGACGGCGTATGTCCGGTTTTACGGTGTTCTTCGTGTTTTCAAGTTTTAAATTATTGAGTTAGCATATCATATAGATATAAAATATGTGTTTAGTTGTTTTTAAAAGTTAATTTAGAAGGATTAACTTTGTTTGCGAACAAGTTTAGAATTAACTAAACTATGTTCTAGTGATTACAAGTTATTTTCTTCGAATAAGATAGTTATATAAGTAAGAATCGAACGATGTTATGAACATCATTAGTACCTAAAGTATAGTAGGTAAACCTACTAGAAATGAGAAGAAATGATTTAGAGCTTCAAAGGATCCTTGATGGCTTGGAAGTTCTTGAAGTAGAATCATGACACGAAAAACAAGTTCAAGTAAGATTACTACTTGAATTAAGATAATTATGTTTATAGAAATCGAATCAAAGCTTGAATATGAATATTACCTTGATTTAGAATGATAACCTACTATAAATAATAAGTGTTTCTTGATCTTAGATGATTACTTGGAATGGACTAGAAAGATTGAAAGTAATCTTGCAAACTTGAAAGGATTTTCGAAGTGTTCTTGAAGTGTTCTTCCTATGATAATTATAGCTTGATTATTGAAGTAGTTTTTGATGAAGATGATAATTAGTTTACTGGAAATTTCATTCTCTAGGGTGTGTGTGTATTTTGAGATAGAATTAGAAAGAAAATGGAAATGAAATGAAGTGAATGGTGAGTGGTGAGTGGTGAGTGGTGAATGGGGTTAAAGGAGTTCTTGTTTTGTTTTCTTGCTCATAAGTCATGCTAGTTGTCTAATGGTTGGTTCCACATGTTTGTTGATTAATTGAGGGCTGCTAAGAGTTGATCATTGAAGTATATATACCAATAGTATGTACATCTAGAAGCTGAGTATAATACGAGTACAAATACCGAACGAATACGAGTAGAATTCTTGATGAAAACGAACGAGAATACGATTACAACTATCTTTGTCAAGTATAAGTATTTTGATATATGTCTTTAAGTCTTTCAAATGTGTATTAATACTTCTTAATACATTACATATATATATACATTTTAATTAAGTCGTTATTTCGTCGTTAATCGTTACATGTATATATTGTTTCGAAACCCTTAAGTTAGTAGTCTCGTTTTATGTATATAGTTCATTGTTAATACACTTAATGATATACTTAATTATCATTATATCATGTTAAACATAATGTATTAATATATCTTAATACAATACATATGTATTTATTTTAATTAAGACGTTATTACGTCGATAACCGTTACATATATATCTTGTTTCAAATTCCTTAATTTAGTAGTCTCATTTTATGTATATAACCCATTGTTAAAATACTTAATGAGATACTTACTTATCATAATACCATATTATATATATATATATATATATATATATATATATATATATATATATATATATATATATATATATATATATATATATATATATATATATATATATATATATATCATCATGTCGTTTACAAATTATAACGTTCGTGAATCGTCGGACAAACTGGCATGTCAAATGTTTACATCAAATCCGTTTTAATTAATAAAGTCTTAATAAGTTTGATTGCTTAACATGTTGGAAACATTTAATCATGTAAATATCAATCTCAAATATACACATATATTTATATACATATCTTATTTACAAATAGTGGTTCGTGAATCGTCCGGAAAAGTCGAAGGTAACATGAACACAGTTCCAAATTTTTGAATTTCAATTTAACAGACTTTGCTTATCGTGTCGGAAACATTAATTCATTTAAAGATTAAGTTTAAATTTGGTCGGAAATTTTCGGGTCGTCACACTGATAAGGTCGATGAAGATGATGTTTAACACAAACACGTGGATGACGAGTTGGAAGAACTTGTTGAAATTGGTGCAAATGTTGAGCCCCTTCAGGTTGGTTCTTTAGGTGCGGTTGAGGATTCTGTTTTATTAAGAAAATCAGGGACGAATGAGTTGGATGGCGTGACTCGTTTTAATTTGAACTCCCCATCGTATTAGGATGATGTTGATGCTACTGTTGATGTTCTAAATGATGAAGGTAATGGTTGTGGTAATCCACCTCAATTAGCCAAGGTGGATATACCTCCTGTTGTACATGTTCCTTTAAAACATCATGCCATAAAAGGCAAGTTTAAAGCAAAATCTTTAAAGGTTGTTCCTACTGTGCGAGACCAACATGTGGTAGGATCCTCAGGCTCTAGTCAGAAAGGGCTTTTACAAGAGCTAGCGGATCGAGGTGTTACTCCCCGATCTTCGGGTCTCCAATCTTCGGGTGTTCTTATAAGCGATAAGTCATCCAACGTTTTAACCTTTTCCTTCCCAAATCGGAACAGAAAAGGTGTTCGCATTGATAAGCTTGATGGTTTGACGTCGAGAATGGATGAAAGAAATAAAAAGGGCGGTTCAAAGGCCGGTTAATGTAGCCATCTTGGTTTTTGGTTACTTTGGTTTTTTATTTGTCCATGCGTTTAGAGTTGATGTTGTAATGCGTTTTCTATCCTGATTATGTTCTCTTTGTCATGTCCTTTGTCATAGAATTATTTAGTTTTTGGTGTAGGAATTGTTCCTTTGAGGCTCGGTTAGAGTTAGCGAGGTTTAGATACCATTTGTGGTTCTAGAATGTTTACTTTTATCGAGCCGCTCTTTTGTTCGGTTTAGGTGTATTGGTTCATGGGTTCCTTCATCTATTGATGAAGGTTTCCTAATTTTAATAGTATTCGTTATTTTAGCAAAAAAAAAAAAAAAATATGCTTATACGGATCAATTATTTACCCATGAACCAACCCGATTCAGGCACCCATATCCAGATCCGACCCGAATTTGACCCAACACCTACACAACTTATTATTTTTAACGCTGTTAGTCCTTCCAGTTAATATTTTTAACAGCAGTTAAAATCTAAGGGACTACCAATGCAAAATTTTGAAACCTTTTTAGAATTTTCAATTTTGGTCCCTCAACTATTTGAAAAATTAAGTTTCAGCCCCTGAACTTTGGAAAAATTTACACTTTTGGTCCCCAAAGTTTCAAACTTTACACTTTTAGTCCCTAAAGTTTTATGAATTTTTCAACCATGGTCCTTGAAACTTGTAAATGGTTATATCTTTCAACCATGGTCCTTTTTGCTTAAGATTCAACAAAATAGCCATAAAACAAAAGGAAGTTCAAGTTTATCTTTCCGGATTTGATTCAGCGACTGGATTAACCCATGTGCTTATGTGTTTGTCAACCAGCAAAGTCATTTATAAACCGATTGATGTGTGTTTGAGACGCGATTAAGATGTGATCGAGATGTATTTGACATGTGATTGTATCGAGAAGCGTAAGAGAGGTGATTTGTTTGTATCAGCTGATTATCTTTGTGTTTATCATTGTTCATCTTATGTTCATCATCTCATGTTCACTTATTATGCTCAAATTACTAATCGATGCTTGTTCCTTGATCTAAAGATCCTAGCAACTGATGCAAGGGATCCAACAAATGGTATCAGAGCATTGGTTGAGAAAACAACATCACCCTAGTGATTTTTGGTTAATTTAGAGCTTATTATTTTGGGTTTAGAGTTTAAGAGGGTTTTGGATCAAAAATTTATCATTTTTACGTTTGTAATAGTGATTAGAGAGTGTGTTTATGTTAGTTTAGTGCTAATACAGCTTGTGGACGAAGAAATTGGTGTTTTACATCATTTTCTAACGATTTGGGGTGATTAAAGTGTTAACAGCTGCTACACGAGTGGGTCAGCTCAAGAACACTTCCTCGCACGATTGGGCTCACGAGTGAGCTCATTCGCACGGTTTAGCATTACTAAGTTTGGGTTAAAGTTTTCAAGTTGATCACACGGGTGATCACACGGTTGATCTTTGACATGTACGATTGATCATACGATTGATCTTACTCGCACGCTTGAGTTTTTTTGTTGTTGTCCATTAAGAAGCTAAGGTCACACGTACGTTTGAGGTGTGAAGCGTACGGTTGAGGGAAGAATCAAGTGACTTGTACGATTGAGTTACTAAACCTCACGGTTTACCTTATTCTTGATAAGTTTTCAAGATGTTTAACTCGAACGACTATGCGTTGGCTGCACCTTTAGTCCAGAGTATCACGAGTATGACTCAATGATTACTCCTTGCTGAAAGTGAATTTGAAAGTGGTACGAAATGTCCAAGACTAATGAATATAGATCACTACTCTACGTGGAAGTCTAGATTTAAGATTTGGTCTGATGGTCAAGACACGAAGCTTTGGAAGTATATTGAATCAAAATTTCAATGGTCACGTTCACCTGTTACAAATGAGTTGTATACTCTACATAATATGCCTTCTGAAGAACGTGAAGAATATAATTAGGAGAAGAAGATGTACTGTAATTTGACAAGTGCTCTTGATAGTCCGATTTTCCATCAATTTCTCTGTCATGATAATTCGTTTAAAATATGGGAAGCACTTCATACGTTCAATGACGGAAATACAGCTTACAGAGCTCGAAAAAGATTAGAGTTGAAGGCTGAGTTTGATCGCTTTCACTGGCAAGTTGGAGAATCTATTACAGATTTGGTTGAAAGATATTGTCATTTGCTAGCTGAATTGCATAAGCATGATGTAACCATTGAAGAGAAAGATAAAGTGGTATGTCTAGCTGGAGCACTTCCGTTGGAATGGAATGGTTTTGTGTTAACTATGAAGACTAGTGGAGAACTAGCTACTGCTACGGTGAACTTGTGACGACCAGGAAATTTTCGACCAAATTTAAACTTAATCTTTAAATGAATTAATGTTTCCGACATGATAAGCAAAGTCTGTTAAGTTGAAATTTAAAAATTTGGAACTGTGTTCATGTAACCTTCGACTTTTCCGGACGATTCACGAACTACTATTTGTAAATAAGATATGTATATAAATATATGTATATATTTGAGATTGATATTTACATGATTAAATGTTTCCAACATGTTAAGCAATCAAACTTGTTAAGACTTGATTAATCGAAACGGATTTTACATAAACGTTTGACCACCCAGTTTGTCCTACGATTCACGAACGTTAAATCTTGTGAAAACGACATGATGATATATATATGGACATATATATATATATATATATATATATATATATATATATATATATATATATATATATATATATATATATATATATATATATATATATATATATATATTTAACATGGTATTATGGTAAGTAAGTATCTCATTAAGTATATTAACAATGGGTTATATACATAAAATGAGACTACTAAATTAAGGAATTTGAAACAAGATATATATGTAACGGTTATCGACGTAATAACGTCTTAATTAAAATAAATACATATGTATTGTATTAAGATATATTAATACATTATGTTTAACATGATATAATGATAATTGAGTATATCATTCAGTGTATTAATAATGAACTATATACATAAAACGAGACTACTAACTTAAGGGTTTCGAAACAATATATACATGTAACGATTAACGATGAAATAATGACTTAATTAAAATGTATATATATGTATTGTATTAATATGTATTAATACACTTTTGAAAGTCTTAAGAACATATATCAAAATACTTATACTTAACAAAAATGCTTACAATTACATTCTCGTTCATTTTCATCAACAATTTTACTCGTATGCACCCGTATTCGTACTCGTACAATACACAGCTTCTAGATGTATATACTATTGGTATATACACTCAATCATCAGCTCCTTAGCAGCCCATGTGAGTCATTAAACATGTGGGAACCATCATTTGGCAACTAGCATAAATGATTACACAAAATTACAAAAATATTATAAATCATTCATGAATTATTTACATAAAAACAAAATTACACATCCTTTATATCTAATCCATATACCAACGACCAAAAACACCTACAAACACTTTCATTCTTCAATTTTCTTCATCTAATTGATCTCTCTCAAGTTCCATCTTCAAGTTCTAAGTGTTCTTCATAAATTCTACAAGTTCTAGTTTCATAAAATCAAGAATACTTCCAAGTTTACTAGCTCACTTCCAATCTTGTAAAGTGATCATCCAACCTCAAGAAATCCTTGTTGTTTATAGTAAGATATCATTCTAAATCAAGGTAATACTCATATACAAACTTTGATTCAATTCCTATAACTATAACTATCTTAATTCGAGTGATAATCTTACTTGAACTTGTTTTCGTGTCATGATTCTACTTCAAGAACTTTCAAGCCATCCAAGATCCTTTGAAGCTAGATCATTTCTTGTCACTTCCAGTAGGTTTACCTACTAAACTTGAGGTAGTAATGATGTTCATAACATCGTTCGATTCATACTTATATAATCATCTTATTTGAAGAAAATAACTTGTAATCACTAGAACATAGTTTAGTTAATTCTAAACTTGTTCGCAAACAAAGTTAATTCTTCTAACTTAACTTTTAAAAATAACTTAACACATATTTTATATCTATATGATATTGATGTTAAAGCTAAGGAATACGAAATAGTTTATATTTTACTAGGAAAAACTATTAAATACGATAAAATTTTACACAAGATATTTATTTATTTATAGAATGGATATACTTAAACCTTGCTACAACACTTATAGGCAGTGTACCTAATCGTACAGTAGTGTAGTTTTTAGTAAGTCCGGTTCGTTCCACAGGGAATCTTTTTTAAACAAAGCTCAACGCTATATTAATTTACTTTTATAAAAATACAAACATATATATAAGTAATATTATTATTATAAAGGGGGTTTTTTACCGTTTAATGACCGGTTTGTCAATTTTAAGACTTTAGTCGCAGTTAAAACCTAATGTAAAATATAAAATAAATACAAGACTTAAATTAAAGCGTAAAGTAAATAACGATAATGAAATTGCGAATAATAAAAGTGCGATAAAATAAAATTGCGATAATTAAAAAGTACGATAATTAAAAGTGCGATTAAATAACAATAAATAAAAGTGCGATAATTAGAAGTGCAATTAAATATAAAATAAAGGAAATTAAATATGAAATAAAAGAATTATGCTTATTTAAACTTCCGTAATCATGATGTTCGACGTGTTGATTTTAGTTTTATGCCCATGGGTTAATTGTCCTTTGTCCTGGATTATTTAATATGTCCGTCTGGTTTTTGTCCATAACAGTCCATCAGTCATAAATATAAAGTGCGAGTGTCCTCATCAAATTATTCTTATACCCGAAGTTAAATATTCCAACTAATTGGGGATTCGAATTGTAACAAGGTTTTAATACTTTGTTTAATGAATACACCAGGTTATCGACTGCGTGTAAACCAAGGTTTTACTACTTTGTTAACAATTACACCAATTACCCTTGAATGTAATTTCACCCCTGTTTTAATTATTCTAGTGGCTATTAATCCATTCCCGTGTCCGGTTAAATGAACGATTATTCGTACATATAAATACCCCGCCCATCGTGTCTGATTGAGTGTATATGATAATTTATAGGGACGCCCAATTGTAAATCTTTATATTAACATTAACAAACTATCATTTAGTTAAACAAATATAAAGCCCATTAATAGCCCATAGTCTAATTTCCACAAGTGTCGTTCTTTTGTCCAAACCCCAATTATGGTACAAAGCCCAATTACCCAATTTTAGTAATTAGCCCAACATCATGATTACTTCGTTTTAAATAAGCATAATAATAACTTAGCTATGAGACATTAATGTAAAAAGGTTGAACATAACTTACAATGATTAAAAATAGCGTAGCGTTACACGGACAGAATTTCGACTTACACCCTTACAATATTCGCTAACATACCCTTATTATTAGAATTATAATTAAAATTAAAATATAAATTATAAATATATATATATAATTTACGTATGATAAGAAGAAGAAAAAGATGATTATTTGCGATCAGAATTCGGTTGGCTTTATAGGCAGTTTTTCATTTTGGGGCTCCGCGACTTGCGGCCAATTTTGCCTTGAAACTCCACGAGTCGCGGAGGTTACTTTTACATCTCAGAGGAGTTTGGCTCTTTGTTTACCGACGGTTTATAATATATATATAATATATATATAATTAATATAATTAATTATATATTATATTATATTTATATACATAGTTAACTTGTAATTTTTAGTCCGTTGCGTCGAGCGTTAAGAGTTGACTTTGGTCCCGGTTCCGGATTTTCGAACGTCCTTGCGTACAATTTTATATTTTGTACTTTGCGTTTTGAATCTTGTACTCTTGTAATTTCGAGACGTTTCTTATCAATAATTGGAACCTCTTTGATTGTCTTTTGTTCTTTTGAGCTTTTTGGTCGTTTGCGTCTTCAATTCGTCGAATCTGTCTTTTGTCTTCACCTTTTATTATTTAAACGAATATCACTTGTAAATAGAACAATTACAACTAAAAGCTTGTCTTTCTTGAGGAATAATGCTATGAAATATATGTTCGTTTTTAGCATTATCAAATATTCCCACACTTGAGCGTTGCTTGTCCTCAAGCAATATCGTCTTGAAATACAAGAATCACTTCTTTATTCTTCACACTTTGTACATCAGTGATTTCTATATGGTGATATAAACAATGGTAGTAACGATATGGTTTACAGTCCCACATGACCATAAAAATTTAGATCCATTAAGGAAATTGGATCTTTATGAAAACATTTGATCTTTTGAAATCTAGTTTTTACCCTAGATAAGTTTTCCGGAATAACCCTTTACCGGTATTTGCAAAATATTTTTGTGGGTTTGGTGGGTTTCAGATTTGAAAATTTTAGCTCAAAACTTATGGTTTTGTGTCACCCACTTGCTAACCTTGTATTTGGAAAGCAACACGTCCAGTTTACTTGTCCCGTATATTACCTTTCGGTAAACTACCGTCCGGTTGTAAAGGAAAGCGTTGAACAAGCAACTGTTAAGGCAATGTCTCCTGACATGCTTTTAATTATGGTCTATAACGTGTCGGACGCAATTACTATCCTTGGTAGGAGCAATAGTAAAGCTCACCTTTATAATTTTTCGATCTGGCACAAGGTCCTTTCTTTGACCATGCTATGCAACCACCGTTCTTACGGTTGACACCCGATTTGGTTCAGGTGACCTAATGAATTCCAGGTGAATTCCTAGGATTTTACGTTCAATGGTAATGAACGCATTAAAAATAGGGTTTTCAGAAAACAAATCGGTTTGTAATTTTGATCAAAATATTTTCTCGTTCAAGCTCGAGTTTAGATATCATTGAATTCCATGAGTTTGTAATTCTCAATCTTTAAGGTCAATCTCTAGGATTGAGTAATATCAGTCTTAAAAGCTGATTTTTAATCTTTAAGGAGATTATCCTTTCTGGGGATCTGATTCATTAGTCTTATCCAGCTAATTTGCATGGTGCCCCCCATTTTACAAGATAAATCCTTCTCATGGTTAGGATAAATCTGACCACATGGCGACCCTGTTTGATTGTGAGGTCCGTGGATTTCCTGCTGATTTTAGAGATGACTTTTCTAGATTTTTCGTCAACCTACAGCTGGTCTGAACGACAACTTCATGACCTAAATCAAGAAGCGCGTTTCTTTTTCGGAAGACTTTACTTCCTTTTAATGATGGAATTGATTCATCGTGTAGATCCATCTCTTCTTTTCTTTCATTGGGTAAAACAGTTTAGTTTAGTCCAAAGCAAAAGTATTTTCAGTTATTTGTTACAGATATATGTGACATATGTTTAAGATAACTTGGTAAATTTTCCCACACTTGGCTTTTATTTTCCTTTTTATCGTCCTCTATTCTATTTTAAATGAATTTTAACATTTTGGTTTGTTTCTCAATTTATGTCCTTTCCGAGGTAACAATAATTTCGGTGTTAAAACCTAGTTTTATCGTTCATAAATATGTATAAACATGATTTTGAGTTCATTTAATTGAAAATTTTTAAAAATTTTACTAGAATTGGGTAGTCAGTATATAAGACTAGGGCTGTTCTTTATTATCAGAGAGCACTAGATTCTAATACAACTACTACTTTACTAGTATTTTTAATGGTAACCAAGTGTATAAAGTAAAAAATTTTAAAATCCGAAAGAATTTAACCCCTTCCCACACTTAAGATCTTGCAATGCCCTCATTTGCAAGAAATCAGGAATAATTTAAATTATTGAGGGTGATTTGTGTGAAAATGATTAAATTTTTACCAAAGTTTCCAAATATATTGGCGTTTGTTTGCTGAATGATAAATGGTGCACATCATTTGTTCATTCCGTCTTGTTGTTATTTCACATATATTTTGCATCTTGTCGTCAAAATTAGTTGCTTTTGCTGAACTTAATGCCAGTCTTTGAAAATGCGTTGTTTTACCCTGTTGTGTACATAAGATAAACTGCAAACATATATACATATTTTTGAAGTTTGGTATATTACCCCACATTCAAAAATTATTAAAATCTAAGAATAAAAGTTAGACAATTATAAAAATGATTACAATATTAACAAAAGCATTAAACGTATCAATAATTACAAATTACAAAAAAAAAAATAAGTAAACTAAGGATGATATTGGTACCAATAGGGGTTCCAGGCATAACCATAGGTGTTATAGAATGCTTCGGCAGGGTTATACGTAGGATATGGTGGCTGCATCTCTATAGACCAGGGAGGGAAGATGGGTTTCGGTGTAGGAATATAGTTTCTACCTATATGTTGGCAATGAGCTATGATTTGGTTCTGATGAACTTGCCAATCTTCAAATGCTCTCTGTCTAGCATTTTCGTATTCCTGAGAAGCTATAAACCTTTGCATTTCTTGCATCTCATTCCCCCCTCCTACATTACCTTGCTGTTGTCTCTCCACCTGTGGATGTCTACCATGGTATCGTACTGCGGCGTTATTTCGCATCTTTAAAACTTTCGCACCATGGTATACATTTAAACCTATAGTATCGCGGGGTTCCGGTTCTTCTACTAATAATCCCCCCGACTTATATCCACACCGAGATATTCACCAATCAAAGTAATAAAAATACCACCTCCTATTATGCTATGCGGTCTCATCCCCCGAACCATAGCTGATAAATAATAACCCACACAATATGGTATACTTACAGCGCTTTGTGGGTCTCGAATACACATATGGTAAAACAAATCCTGTTCATTTACTTTTTCCTTGTTTTTACCCCTTTGTGTAATCGAATTAGCTAAAAACCTATGAATTACTCTTAATTCGGCTCTATCTATATCCAAATAAGAGTAATTTCCCCCTTTGAAACGGTGATGGCTTGTCATTTGACTCCACACACCGTGTGTATCAAAATTTTCATCTATCTTTCTACCGTTTAGTATCAATCCTCTACAATCGGCAGACGCTAACTCCTCAGGCGTATATATACGTAAAGCCTGAGCCATGTCTAGTAAAGACATGTGGCGCATCGAATCGCCTAACAAAAATCTAATAAAAGAACGATCGGTTAAACTAGCTACCCGATCATTCAACTCTATACTACATAACAATTCTTCACACCATACTTTATATACAGGTCTACGTATGGTGAATAAACGTACCCAGTCATTAAAAGAAGAATTACCATACCTCTGTACAAGTAATTCCCTAATTGGCCCGGCCAATTCTACAGCTTCTAAGGGTCCCCATTCTATGACCCTCGGTACCTCAACAACCTTAGAATGAAGAGTATGCAAACCCCTTTGATATTTTGGATAATCTATCCAAAGTCTGTCAAATCTCAGGTTCGGGTGCAACTCTTCCAAGTGCATATCAGAAAAGGTCATGACTGGATGAGGTATATCCTGCTTGTAGTAGTTATCCACCTCCTGTTGTTCCACATTCTCAGCAGGAACATTGCGGGCTTGGGATGAAGATTCACCCCTTTCAGTCTGCAAAACACATCAAACACAATTTTTGTGCATCCAAATATGCATTAGTGTCAGCAAAATCATCAATCAAAATAATTACAATGACATGATCAATTTATATCAAACTTAAGCTCATTTTCACATTTTTATCAAATCTACACTTTTTCAAATAAGCATATACGAAAATGTTCGCCAAGTTCATAAGCATTCAACTCAAATAACATGTCAAAATAATCATTACTAGCAATTAAACAAGTCTCAAATGGCATTATCCTTCAAAAATCAAGTTCATGAATTTTAGACTTGAAAAAGTCCACTTTAATTCTCAAAATCATGTTTAGGCTCAAAGTTTGGATCATTTAACTACCTAGACATGTTACACTACTTAATTTAGCAACAATTCATGACAAAAATCGGCCATAACCTGTTTATATCAAAAAGCCCCAAATTTGCTCAAGAACACAAACCCTAGATTACTCAAAATTTGAAGTTTAAGGCTTCTAATCATGTTAAACAGCATCAATCTAGGTTATACAAGCACAATACATAAACAATTTAAGCCTAATTACACTAAAAAGCATCA